>NW_027201460.1:0-10410 GCF_038502225.1 Cherax quadricarinatus
GACCATCCAATCTTCTCACCAACAAATCAAGAGTGTCCTACGACAGTTCCCTTAATATAATAAAGAGCTCAATGAAACAAATTGTCACTGAAAAATCTCGGGTCCCTAGAGTCTAATCCTCCAATGTGTTTCAAGCTCACACAAAAAGGTGGCAGAATTAAATATTATATCCTGCCTGACTTGACTTACAATAAATTGAGACTATAACAATCACCAAATCTTTTAAATACCTGTACTGTAGTCCTACCATAGAGAATGATTACTCATGGCTGGTGGTAACCATCTGTGGTATGCGGCGTTGAAGTTCCAATGGTAGATTCGAGATGGAATTGAATCTTGATTCAGTCGAGTTGATCCTGGCAAGGTCACCACTTGTGAAGGCTTACTCAGCCCTGTAACAACTTCAGTCAGTATTATTAAGGCTGGCTCCTCCTCAGGAAAATTAATTGAATAGAAAAAGAACAAAAACTGACAAATATAAACACTTTATTATTTAGGAAATATGAAATATAAAACACTTAAATATGAAATACTGATCCTACATGAAAGAAAATGAAAAAATAAAAATATAAATGATATCTGAATTCAACGCTAAAAACTTGGGTGTCTGGTGTTGGTGACACTGCGTATTGTTGCAACAGAAGCCGTTGCTGATGATGGAAGGGGGTCGCAGTTGTTGGTGACAACCCGCTGACTCGTTCTAGTGGTCGTAAGTAATCTTTCCCGATGACAGGGGATCAGGTTCTTGACCACTGTAATGATGAGGGGTTATGTCCTGATTCTTCATACAAGTGCACAGGCAAGTAAATCCAATATGGAACGTCTCCAGGACGTTAGTCCGTCTCCTTCAGTTTTTCTCGTTGGTTGACAGGTGACCCTCTCTGTCATCCAAGCTGAAAAGATAGACAGGTTACCCACTGCTTAAATAATCACTCTCCATGATAAGTAGAATACCTAAAAGACGTGGTGATTATTACAACAGTCAACCTAGAGCAAGGCTGAAAAGACTAAGTTTATTATTGGTCCAAAGTGAAGCTTTCAACCAATAAATCCACTAGAATACAAGGCAGGCATGTACTTGCAGTAGTGATGGGAGCTGTGAGTCGAGTGATTTACTGTTTGACCAGAGCCCCACACGTCACCTTTCGTGGGGGGGGGAAGAGGGAGGGGAAGGGATAGTGGGAGCTAGACTGACCCTACGTTAACAAGCAGCCGGCAATCAAACTATCACTTTAGGGGTGGGGGAGAAAAGGCGGGAATAGCGGGAGCTGGACTTACCCTACCTTAACAAGTAGCCGGCAATGAAACTATTGTTACTATATATTCCCTCGCTACTCCTATCTATTGGAACTTTTCCCTCACAGTGAACAAGTGATAACAATAACTTACTAGTAGGTGAACAAGTGATAACAATAACTACTTAACACTAGGTGAACAAGTGATAACAATAATTACTCACTACTAGGTGAACAAGTGATAACAATAATTACTCACTACTAGGTGAACAAGTGATAACAATAACTACTTAACACAAGGTGAACAAGTGATAACAATAATTACTCACTACTAGGTGAACAAGTGATAACAATAACTTACTACTAGGTGAACAAGTGATAAGAATAACTACTTAACACTAGGTGAACAAGTGATAACAATAATTGCTCACTACTAGGTGAACAAGTGATAACAATAACTACTTAACACTAGGTGAACAAGTGATAACAATAATTACTCACTACTAGGTGAACAAGTGATAACAATAACTACATAACACAAGGTGAACAAGTGATAACAATAACTACTTACTACTAGGTGAACAAGTGATAACAATAACTTACTACTAGGTGAACAAGTGATAATAACTACTTAACACTAGGTGAACAAGTGATAACAATAACTACTTACTACTAGGTGAACAAGTGATAACAACTTGCTACTAGGTGAACAAGTGATAACAATAATTACTCACTACAAGGTGAATAAGTGATAAAAATAACTACTTAACACTAGGTGAACAAGTGATAACAATAATTACTCACTAGTAGGTGAGCAAGTGATAATAACTACTCACTACTAGGTTAACAAGTGATAACAATAACTACTTACCACTAGGTGAACAAGTGTTGCTGTTCTGTACTGGTCTTCTCTGTTACTATACTGGTCTACTCTGTTACTGTACTGGTCTTCTCTGTTACTATACTGGTCTTCTCTGTTACTGTACTGGTCTTCTCTGTTACTGTACTGGTCTTCTTTGTTACTATACTGGCCTTCTCTGTTACTATACTGGTCTTCTCTGTTACTATACTGGTCTTCTCTGTTACTATACTGGTCTTCTTTGTTACTATATTGGCCTTCTCTGTTACTGTACTGGTCTTTTCTGTTACTATACTGGCCTTCTCTGTTACTATACTGGTCTTCTCTGCTACTATACTGGTCTTCTCTGTTACTATACTGGCCTTCTCTGTTACTATACTGGTCTTCTCTGTTACTATACTGGCCTTCTCTGTTACTATACTGGTCTTCTCTGTTACTATACTGGCCTTCTCCGTTACTATACTGGTCTTCTCTGTTACTATACTGGCCTTCTCTGTTACTATACTGGTCTTCTCTGTTACTATACTGGTCTTCTCTGTTACTATACTGGTCTTCTTTGTTACTATATTGGCCTTCTCTGTTACTGTACTGGTCTTCTCTGTTACTATACTGGCCTTCTCTGTTACTATACTGGTTGTTGAGATATGGCATTACCAGTTAAGCTTAATTTTAAATTTAAATAAAGGGAACACTTAGCTGATAAAAGACAGCAAATCGTCTACACAGCCGCCCCTTCAGACGAGGTCTTGAATTGTTGTCATGATCATCTCTCAACGGGCTGTAATGAGTTATAATTTGCAAGATTATAAATTACCCCTAGGGGGTGTTATGTCAGCATATTTCATTCACTGATGGCTGACAAACTTACTTGTGTGGACTCAAAAGTTCCGCACCTAACTGCCGACTATAGGTTGATTACAAACTCCTTGCGACTCAAGAACTGCGCAGTCCCCCGTACTACAAGAAATTTGTAACCTACCTTGCTCTTGTAGCGTGACCTATGGTGTCCTTCACACCTTCGACAGATATCGGTGACTTGATAGAAGCTGCAATGTCCTTGGATGTCCACGTCTTCCATAGTCTAGGAATACGCACACTGGTACACTATGTTACACAAGATTTGTCTTTATTGTTCACAATCTTATCACTAAAGAAGCTGATCACACTTTTCTTAAGTGTTTATTGTGTTTTATGAGATCCTTTGTTCACACTAACGCACAGATCGTTCTTTGTTGGTTATCCTGGCGTCAGTGTCACTCTCAATAGAGTCAAAAGTAATCTGAAGGTGCCACAACGCCCCACACTGTCACTGCCCCCAGCACAAAGGAAAAGCTGACCTAGTACTTTTGCTTCCTTGCCACTTCCTCCATGAGGCAAAGCAGAATGTTTAAATCTTGCTGTCTTAAGCATTACCTGGAGAGAGTTTACCTGGAGAGAGTTTCGGGGGTCAATGCCCCCGCAGCCCGGTCTGTGACCAGGCCTCCTGGTGGATCAGCACCTGATCAACCAGGCTGTTGCTGCTGGCTGCACGCAAACCAACGTACGAGCCACAGCCCGGCTGATCAGGAACTGACTTTAGGTGCTTGTCCAGTGCCAGCTTGAAGACTGCCAGGGGTCTGTTGGTAATCCCCCTTATGTGTGCTGGGAGGCAGTTGAACAGTCTCGGGCCCCTGACACTTATTGTATGGTCTCTTAACGTGCTAGTGACACCCCTGCTTTTCATTGGGGGGATGGTGCATCGTCTGCCAAGTCTTTTGCTTTCGTAGTGAGTGATTTTCGTGTGCAAGTTCGGTACTAGTCCCTCTAGGATTTTCCAGGTGAATATAATCATGTATCTCTCCCTCCTGCGTTCCAGGGAATACAGGTTTAGAAACCTCAAGCGCTCCCAGTAATTGAGGTGTTTTATCTCCGTTATGCGCGCCGTGAAAGTTCTCTGTACATTTTCTAGGTCGGCAATTTCACCTGCCTTGAAAGGTGCTGTTAGAGTGCAGCAATATTCCAGCCTAGATAGAACAAGTGACCTGAAGAGTGTCATCATGGGCTTGGCCTCCCTAGTTTTGAAGGTTCTCATTATCCATCCTGTCATTTTTCTAGCAGATGCGATTGATACAATGTTATGGTCCTTGAAGGTGAGATCCTCCGACATAATCACTCCCAGGTCTTTGACGTTGGTGTTTCGCTCTATTTTGTGGCCAGAATTTGTTTTGTACTCTGATGAAGATTTAATTTCCTCATGTTTACCATATCTGAGTAATTGAAATTTCTCATCGTTGAACTTCATATTGTTTTCTGCAGCCCACTGAAAGATTTGGTTGATGTCCGCCTGGAGCCTTGCAGTGTCTGCAATGGAAGACACTGTCATGCAGATTCGGGTGTCATCTGCAAAGGAAGACACGGTGCTGTGGCTGACATCCTTGTCTATGTCGGATATGAGGATGAGGAACAAGATGGGAGCTAGTACTGTGCCTTGTGGAACAGAGCTTTTCACCGTAGCTGCCTCGGACTTTACTCTGTTGACGACTACTCTCTGTGTTCTGTTAGTGAGGAAATTATAGATCCATCGACCGACTTTTCCTGTTATTCCTTTAGCGCGCATTTTGTGCGCTATTACGCCATGGTCACACTTGTCGAAGGCTTTTGCAAAGTCTGTATATATTACATCTGCATTCTTTTTGTCTTCTAGTGCATTTAGGACCTTGTCGTAGTGATCCAATAGTTGAGACAGACAGGAGCGACCTGTTCTAAACCCATGTAGATGACTCGTGGCTGCCATCACCACAACACTGCTCAGCACCACACATTGTTTACTGCTGGCGAAATAATTGATGTTTCTGAAACCCAGTCACTTGTTGAACAAGTAAAGCGAAAGCGTAAGATGACCTGTGTAGCCAGCACCTCGATGGCCACCCCAGATGCTGGCAGCATCACCGTGGCCACCCCAGATGCTGGCAGCATCGCCGTGGCCACCCCAGATGCTGGCAGCATCACCGTGGCCACCCCAGATGCTGGCAGCATCACCGTGGCCATCCCAGATGTGGCCACCCCACGTGGCCGTGGAATGAAGCGTAAACTAGGTGACTCATCTGTGGCCACCACCACTTTGGCTACAGTGACCAACCCCTCAAGGAAGGTTCCTTGATGTTGGTGAGGGGCTCTTGATTTAGGGAGTTGGATCTGTGCTCCAGTTCCCCGAATTAAGCCTGAATGCCTTCCACATCCCCCCCCCCTTGGCGCTGTATAATCCTCCGGGTTTAGCGATTCCCCCTTGATTATAATAATAATACAGTGACCACGCCTTCACCCATGTATACATCTGTCTTGACCACACCTGTGGTTACATATGTGACAACCTCACCACAAATGACCATATTTCCTGCGGCCACCCTAGACATGGCCAACCCAGATGTGGCCACCACTGTCCCCAGCTCAGCTGTCACCATCTCAGCCGACCACAGCTCATTAGTTAGTTTAATATGTTTATTATGCACCCCATACCCATCCTGTGGGCGGTAGTCAAAAGATTACAGAGGTACATAATTGGTCCAGGGACTGGACTCCAAAGTTTTGATAGCTGAGCAAGTTACAGAGGTAATGAACTCACAATTTACAAAGGTAATGAACTCACAATTTACAAAGGTAATGAACTCACAATTTACAAAGGTAATGAACTCACAATTTACAAAGGTAATGAACTCCAGGTAGGTCTAGTCACAATCATGACAAGTTACAAAGGTATTTACAGATTACAGAGGTACGTAATGGGTCCAGGGACTGGGCCCCCAAAGTTTTGATAGCTGAACTAGGTACCCCCTCAAGGAAGGTTCCTTGATGTTGGTGAGGGGCTCTTGATTTAGGGAATTGGATCTGTGCTCCAGTTCCCCGAATTAAGCCTGCACACACACACACACACACATACACAAACTCATACACACACACACACACACACACACACACACACACACACACACACACACACACACACACACACACACACACACACACACACACACACAGACACACACACACACACACGAGACACACATTGCATCTTCTTGGACTGCAAGAAGGCCTTTGACACAGTTCCTCACAAGAGATTAGTGCAGAAGCTAGAGCATCAGGCGCATATAACAGGAAGGGCACTGCAATGGATCAGAGAATACCTGACAGGGAGGCAACAACGAGTCATGGTACGTAATGATGTATCACAGTGGGCACCTGTGACGAGCGGGGTCCCACAGGGGTCGGTCCTAGGACCAGTGCTATTTTTGGTATATGTGAACGACATGATGGAAGGGTTAGACTCAGAAGTGTCCCTGTTTGCAGATGATGTGAAGTTAATGAGGAGAATTAAATCAGATGAGGACCAGGCAGGACTTCAAAGAGACCTGGACAGACTGGACACCTGGTCCAGCAAATGGCTTCTCGAATTTAATCCTGCCAAATGCAAAGTCATGAAGATAGGGGAAGGGCACAGAAGACCACAGACAGAGTATAGGCTAGGTGGCCAAAGACTGCAAACCTCACTCAAGGAGAAAGATCTTGGGGTGAGTATAACACCGAGCATGTCTCCGGAAGCACACATCAATCAGATAACTGCTGCAGCATATGGGCGCCTGGCAAACCTGAGAACAGCATTCCGATACCTTAGTAAGGAATCGTTCAAGACACTGTACACCGTGTATGTCAGGCCCATACTGGAGTATGCAGCACCTGTTTGGAACCCGCACTTGATAAAGCACGTCAAGAAACTAGAGAAAGTACAAAGGTTTGCGACAAGGTTAGTTCCAGAGCTAAGGGGAATGTCCTATGAAGAAAGATTAAGGGAAATCGGCCTGACGACACTGGAGGACAGGAGGGTCAGGGGAGACATGATAACGACATATAAAATACTGCGTGGAATAGACAAGGTGGACAAAGACAGGATGTTCCAGGGAGGGGACACAGAAACAAGAGGCCACAATTGGAAGTTGAAGACACAAATGAGTCAGAGAGATATTAGGAAGTATTTCTTCAGTCATAGAGTTGTCAGGCAGTGGAATAGCCTAGAAAATGACGTAGTGGAGGCAGGAACCATACACAGTTTTAAGACGAGGTTTGATAAAGCTCATGGAGCGGGGAGAGAGAGGGCCCAGTAGCAACCGGTGAAGAGGCGGGGCCAGGAGCTAAGACTCGACCCCTGCAACCACAAATAGGTGAGTACAAATTCACAGTTTCATACACACACACACACATAAACACACACACACACACACACACACACACACACACAAAGGAGTATGGCAAACAGTTCTGTCTGAAGGGTAGAGGCCCAATTATTGATGCGTGCTCCAATTTCTTTAAGAGAGCCATCACTCTGTACGACAACAGCACTACCAGCTGCACCAGTGGATTGGTGAACAGAACCATCAACGTAAATAATTTGCGAGAGTGTGCTGTGACTAAGTTATCAGTACAGCTTAAGGCCTCATGTTTGGCTTCAAGGCGAAGTTTTGGTTGTGATTTAAGAAGTAGTTTGGGGGGAAATGGAGGAATGGTAGTTTGGAATGGGGTAATATCCCATGGAGCGGAGAAGTGCCGCTGTTGCCTTACTTGACATAGATCATGTAGCTCAGCTGACCCTGTCTCAGCTGTCACCAGCTCAGCTAACCCCAGCACATCTACAGCTGAAGACGGTGAAATATTTGTTGAAAGTGATAGAGTACATGATATATCAAGTGCTACAAGGCGAGTGTCCTTATTGCAGCCATTAAATCCTGTTATAGAGGAAAATCATATGGTATTGATGGAACGTTGTAATTTTGAGGTTATTATGAAGTGTATGTTTTATCAAGAATGTTTTAGTAATAAAGTCACTTTTACATTTGATCACCATCACCTAAAGACACTTGTTAGTGCAAACTGTACTGAGTGTAAGCATGTAGTGTTGGAAAAACCCAGTTGGTACGAGACACTGAATGTTGCAACTGGTAGGATGGTATATGCTGAAATGCTTGCAGGTGGTGGACATGCATCCTTCATTCGTAGAAATGCTGTGTGTAATTTGCCTTTTATGACTCTGCAGACATTTAATAAATATATGTCACTGATTACAAATAAATCCATTGAGTCATGCAACCAGATACATACAGAGGCAAGGGAAATTGTTACACAGGAATACGCCAAAGTAGGCAGTGTACCTGACCAAAGTGAAGTTCTTGATATTGATGTTACACATGATGGAACTTGGCACACAAGGGACCATCATTCAAATTATGGCATTGGTGCCACAATTGATGCTGTGACGGAATTGGTAGTTGACTATCAAATAATGTGCAAATTTTGCTTCTTGTGTATTTCGATCTTCGTTTCAAGAACAAGAAAATTTCTAAAGAAAAGTGCTTAGCGCTTCTTTTTTATTATAATAATAATAATAACAACAATAATAATCTAAAGAAAAGTATGAACAATTGAAAGAGGAACATAAAAGTAAATGCTACAAAAACTTCACAGGAAGTTCTGGAAAGATGGAAGTTGAAGCAGCAATACTTATATGGCAGAGTTCACTATCAAAGAAACTGAGATACAAAACTGTGGTGTGTGATGGTGACAATAGTACTTACAAAGGACTTGTTGAACTAAATGATCGTGCAGGTCCCTATCTAAATATAAAGTGGCTAAAGATGAGTGCATAAACCATTACTCTAAACGACTCAAGAATAGATTAACAACCTTTGTCAAGTCTCACTACAGTAAAAAGGAGTTGAAAACCGGGAAGAAGAGGAAACAGTACGAATTGAAGGTCATTTTGACAGACTTCATTATCGAAAAGCTGGCACATTACTGTCAGAAGAACCTTAGAACGAATGTTGGCACTGACATCGTAAGAATGAGGAATGGTATCCTTGCCAGTTTTTTCCACTGTTCCTCCAGTGATGACAAGCCACATCATCATTGCCCTACTGGTCCTGATTCCTGGTGTTTTTACCAAAGTGCAAAAGCAGCAAATGTTACACCACCATCACACTCCACTATGAAAATCCAGTTCCAGCTAGAACCTGTGTACTTCAAGGAGGTTCATGATATCTACAAAGGCCTTACAAGAGGAGACATGATGGAACGGTGTCTAAAAGGCAGAACTCAGAACCCCAATGAGAATCTCCATCAATGAATATGGGCATACTGCAACAAAGTATTGTATCGAAACAGTTGGCAAGTAGAGTTCGCTGCCAGCCAAGCCATTGCCGAGTACAATGCTGGTTATCAGAGAAGTTGTCTCGATGTACCACTCGGCTATGGACGTTCTGCAGTGACCCAAAGGCGCCTTGAAGCCATGGACAAGAAAATGCAGACAACAAAGGTCCCAAGATGTAGGAAGAGGAGAAAACTAATGGACTCTTCACATGAGCCTGGACGGCATTAGATAGCCATCTATGTCCACACCTACACCTAGTCAAAGGTATGTAATTCATGTTCTTATTTGTACATTTGTATGTATATATGTATATAAATATGTGTGTAATTACATGTATCTGTTTACATAATCACTGGCAATACGATTTTCGGCATGTATTTCTTTCTTTCCAGTTTCATCTGCATGGACCGTCATGATTGGCTGATCTCAAGAGAACTTCAGGATGCAGGATCTTCATGGAACTTCAGGATGCAGGGATCATCATGAAACTTCAGGATGCAGGGATCATCATGGAACTTCAGGATGCAGAGTTCACCATGGAACTTCAGGAATATCGTCTATACACCCAGTTCTACTCTCAATAAACACAAGTTAGTAAGAGTATTTTTACCCACCACAACTAAACCTCTAAACATTTCTTCATTTTTCTCGAAACTTCATTTATTACATATTTCTTGAACATCAATTATTTATAAATTGATCATTACCATTTTTGCACTATTTATTTAGGGGACATTGTTCTAAATTATGATGATGAACTTTGAGTAATAATCCCTTCCATTTTTACATACCATGAGTATGTAGCGCAAGAAATAGTGGAAAACATGTTGAGATAAATATTTTTTTGGTTCTAAAAAAGACTATAATACATGACTGAGCATCATAAAATAAACACAGCATTGCTCTATCATTTTCATCTATCAAAAACAATTTCGACACTGCCAGTATTTATCCCCTTTGCAATAATTATTGCCACGTCCAACTTCACATTTTTTTATGTTTATTTATTGGACGATCTTGATGAAACTTTTATTTAATATACTATGACATACCTAGAGTCTCTGGTCAACATTACAATGAAATAATACCAAGGTAAAAAAAAAAAAAAGTCTAACCACCCCATAGTGTTCCTGCATGATAAATAT
>NW_027201461.1:0-10408 GCF_038502225.1 Cherax quadricarinatus
TGCTGCTGCCTCACCATCTAACACCTGCTGCTGCCTCACCACCTAACACCTGCTGCTGCCTCACCACCTAACACCTGCTGCTGCCTCACCACCTAACACCTGCTGCTGCCTCACCACCTAACACCTGCTGCTGCCTCACCACCTAACACCTGCTGCTGCCTCACCACCTAACACCTGCTGCTGCCTCACCACCTAACACCTGCTGCTGCCTCACCACCTAACACCTGCTGCTGCTGCCTCACCACCTAACACCTGCTGCTGCCTCACCACCTAACACCTGCTGCTGCCTCACCACCTAACACCTGCTGCTGCCTCACCACCTAACACCTGCTGCTGCCTCACCACCTAACACCTGCTGCTGCCTCACCACCTAACACCTGCTGCTGCCTCACCACCTAACACCTGCTGCTGCCTCACCACCTAACACCTGCTGCTGCCTCACCACCTAACACCTGCTGCTGCTGCCTCACCACCTAACACCTAACACCTCCTGCTGCTGCCTCACCACCTAACACCTGCTGCTGCTGCCTCACCACCTAACACCTGCTGCTGCCTCACCACCTAACACCTGCTGCTGCCTCACCACCTAACACCTGCTGCTGCCTCACCACCTAACACCTGCTGCTGCCTCACCACCTAACACCTGCTGCTGCCTCAAGAGCTAACACCTGCTGCTGCCTCACCACCTAACACCTGCTGCTGCCTCACCACCTAACACCTGCTGCCTCACCACCTAACACCTGCTGCTGCCTCACCACCTAACACCTGCTGCTGCCTCACCACCTAACACCTGCTGCTGCCTCACCACCTAACACCTGCTGCTGCCTCACCACCTAACACCTGCTGCTGCCTCACCACCTAACACCTGCTGCTGCCTCACCACCTAACACCTGCTGCTGCCTCACCACCTAACACCTGCTGCTGCCTCACCACCTAACACCTGCTGCTGCCCCACCACCTAACACCTGCTGCAGCCTCGCCACCTAACACCTTGTGCTGCCTCACCACCTAACACCCACTGCCTCACCACCTAACACCTGCTGCTGCCTCACCACCTAACACCTGCTGCTGCCTCACCACCTAACACCTGCTGCTGCCTCACCACCTAACACCTGCTGCTGCCTCACCACCTAACACCTGCTGCTGCCTCACCACCTAACACCTGCTGCTGCTGCTGCCTCACCACCTAACACCTGCTGCTGCCTCACCACCTAACACCTGCTGCTGCCTCACCACCTAACACCTGCTGCTGCCTCACCATCTAACACCTGCTGCTGCCTCACCACCTAACACCTGCTGCTGCCTCACCACCTAACATCTACTGCTGCTGCCTCACCATCTAACACCTGCTGCTGCCTCACCACCTAACACCTGCAGCTGCCTCACCACCTAACACCTACTGTGCTGCCTCACCACCTAACACCTGCTGCTGCCTCACCACCTAACACCTGCTGCTGCCTCACCACCTAACACCTGCTGCTGCCTCACCACCTAACACCTGCTGCTGCCTCACCACCTAACACCTGCTGCTGCCTCACCACCTAACATCTGCTGCTGCCTCACCACCTAACAACTGCTGCTGCCTCACCACCTAACACCTGCTGCTGCCTCACCACCTAACACCTGCTGCTGCCTCACCACCTAACACCTGCTGCTGCCTCACCACCTAACACCTGCTGCTGCCTCACCACCTAACACCTGCTGCTGCCTCACCACCTAACACCTGCTGCTGCCTCACCACCTAACACCTGCTGCTGCCTCACCACCTAACACCTGCTGCTGCCTCACCACCTAACACCTGCTGCTGCCTCACCACCTAACACCTGCTGCTGCCTCACCACCTAACACCTGCTGCTGCCTCACCACCTAACACCTGCTGCTGCCTCACCACCTAACACCTGCTGCTGCCTCACCACCTAACACCTGCTGCTGCCTCACCACCTAACACCTGCTGCTGCCTCACCACCTAACACCTGCTGCTGCCTCACCACCTAACACCTGCTGCTGCCTCACCACCTAACACCTGCTGCTGCCTCACCACCTAACACCTGCTGCTGCCTCACCACCTAACACCTGCTGCTGCCTCACCACCTAACACCTGCTGCTGCCTCACCACCTAACACTTGCTGCTGCCTCACCACCTAACACCTGCTGCTGCCTCACCACCTAACACCTGATGCTGCCTGAACACCTAACACCTGTTGCTGCTGGATCACCTAACACCTGACACAGTCAACACTTGAGCACCTGACACAGTCAACACCTGAGCACCTAACACAGTCAACACCGGAGCACCTAACACCTGACACAGTCAACACCTGAGCACCTGACACAGTCAACACCTGAGCACCTGACACAGTCAACACCTGAGCACCTAACACCTGACACAGTCAACACCTGAGCACCTAACACCTGACACAGTCAACAAGACACAGATATGATCATGTCTGGCGCCTTAATACACTATATTTCATGGGTCAAACTCTCTCTATGTATCATCTAGCACATGAATATTGTATTGTAATAAAGGCAGGTGTTACTCACCTGTGTTAGACACCACAGTTGTTACTCACCTGTGTTAGACACCACAGTTGTTACTCACCTGTGTTAGACACCACAGTTGTTACTCACCTGTGTTAGACACCACAGTTGTTACTCACCTGTGTTAGACACCACAGTTGTTACTCACCTGTGTTAGACACCACAGTTGTTACTCACCTGTGTTAGACACCACAGTTGTTACTCACCTGTGTTAGACACCACAGTTGTTACTCACCTGTGTTAGACACCACAGTTGTTACTCACCTGTGTTAGACACCACAGTTGTTACTCACCTGTGTTAGACACCACAGTTGTTACTCACCTGTGTTAGACACCACAGTTGTTACTCACCTGTGTTAGACACCACAGTTGTTACTCACCTGTGTTAGACACCACAGTTGTTACTCACCTGTGTTAGACACCACAGTTGTTACTCACCTGTGTTAGACACCACAGTTGTTACTCACCTGTGTTAGACACCACAGTTGTTACTCACCTGTGTTAGACACCACAGTTGTTACTCACCTGTGTTAGACACCACAGTTGTTACTCACCTGTGTTAGACACCACAGTTGTTACTCACCTGTGTTAGACACCACAGTTGTTACTCACCTGTGTTAGACACCACAGTTGTTACTCACCTGTGTTAGACACCACAGTTGTTACTCACCTGTGTTAGACACCACAGTTGTTACTCACCTGTGTTAGACACCACAGTTGTTACTCACCTGTGTTAGACACCACAGTTGTTACTCACCTGTGTTAGACACCACAAACACTGTTTATTGTTCACTTTATCTCACTCATCCACCAACAATACAAATTCTTCGTCTTTGATGGGTTTATAAGTGTCACTAACAACTTACTCAGTATCGACTCCGGCTTCACGATGTTCCACTCCGGCTTCCCGATGTTCCACTCCAGCTTCCCGATGTTCCACTCCGGCTTCACGATGTTCCACTCCGGCTTCACGATGTTCCACTCCGGCTTCCCGATGTTCCACTCCGGCTTCCTGATGTTCCACTACCGCTTCCCGATGTTCCACTCTGGCTTCCCGATGATCCACTCCGGCTTCCTGATGTTCCACTCTGGCTTACCGATGTTCCACTCTGGCTTCCCGGTGTTCCACTCTGGCTTCACGATGTTCCACTTCGGCTTCACAATGTTCCACTCTGGCTTCACGATCTTCCACTCCAGCTTCCCGATGTTTCACTCCGGCTTCACGATGTTCCACTCCGGCTTCACGATGTTCCACTCTGGCTTCCCGGTGTTCCACTCCAGCTTCCCGATGTTCCACTCCAGCTTTCCGATGTTTCACTCCGGCTTCACGATGTTCAACTCTGGCTTCACGATGTTCCACTCTGGCTTCACGATGTTCCACTCGGCTTCCCGAATGTTACACTTCGGCTTCCCGATGTTCCACTCCAGCTTTCCGATGTTCCACTCTGACTTCCCGATGTTCCATTCCGACTTCCCGATGTTCCATTCCGGCTTCCCGATGTTTCACTCTGGCTTCCCGATGTTCCACTCCGGTTTCCCGATGCTCCACTCTTGCTTCCCGATGTTTCACTCTGGCTTCCCGATGTTCCACTCCGACTTCCCGATGTTCCATTCTGGCTTCCCAATGTTCCACTCCGACTTCCCGATGTTCCATTCTGGCTTCCCAATGTTACACTCCGGTTCTCGATGTTCCACTCTGGCTTCCCAATGTTCCACTCCGACTTCCCGATGTTCCATTCTGGCTTCCAAATGTTACACTCCGGTTCTCGATGTTCCACTCCGGCTTCTTCCCAATGTTCCACTCCGTTACACTCCTTCCCGTTTACCTGTTCCACGCCCCCGCCCTGCGTTCCAGGGAATACAGGTTTAGAAACCTCAAGCGCTCCCAGTAATTGAGGTGTTTTATCTCCGTTATGCGCGCCGTGAAAGTTCTCTGTACATTTTCTAGGTCGGCAATTTCACCTGCCTTGAAAGGTGCTGTTAGAGTGCAGCAATATTCCAGCCTAGATAGAACAAGTGACCTGAAGAGTGTCATCATGGGCTTGGCCTCCCTAGTTTTGAAGGTTCTCATTATCCATCCTGTCATTTTTCTAGCAGATGCGATTGATACAATGTTATGGTCCTTGAAGGTGAGATCCTCCGACATAATCACTCCCAGGTCTTTGACGTTGGTGTTTCGCTCTATTTTGTGGCCAGAATTTGTTTTGTACTCTGATGAAGATTTAATTTCCTCATGTTTACCATATCTGAGTAATTGAAATTTCTCATCGTTGAACTTCATATTGTTTTCTGCAGCCCACTGAAAGATTTGGTTGATGTCCGCCTGGAGCCTTGCAGTGTCTGCAATGGAAGACACTGTCATGCAGATTCGGGTGTCATCTGCAAAGGAAGACACGGTGCTGTGGCTGACATCCTTGTCTATGTCGGATATGAGGATGAGGAACAAGATGGGAGCTAGTACTGTGCCTTGTGGAACAGAGCTTTTCACCGTAGCTGCCTCGGACTTTACTCTGTTGACAACTACTCTCTGTGTTCTGTTAGTGAGGAAATTATAGGCTTTCCGATGTTCCATTCCGGCTTCCGTATGTTTCACTCTGGCTTCCCGATGTTTCACTCCAGCTTCCCGATGTTCCACTCTGGCTTCCCGATGTTCCACTCCGACTTCCCGATGTTCCATTCTGGCTTCCCAATGTTACACTCCGGTTCTCGATGTTCCACTCCGGCTTCCTGATGTTTCTGGAGTTTACCTGGAGAGAGTTCCAGGGTCAATGCCCCCACAGCCCAGACTGTGATCAGGCTTCATGGTGGATGAGGGCCTGATCATCCAGGCTGTTACTGCTGGCTGCATGCAAACCAACATATGAACCTCAGCCCGGCTGGTCAGGTACCAACTTTAGGTGCTTGTCCAGTGCCTGCTTAAGACAGCCAAGGGTCTATTGGTAATCCCCTTTATGTATGCTGGGAGGCAGTTGAACAGTCTTGGGCCCCTGACACTTATTGTGTTGTCTTTTAACGTGCTAGTGACCCACTCCAGCTTCCCGATGTTCGCCCAACATTTGTTGCTCAAAACTGAGCCAGGAATAACAATATTATTAATATTGTGGAAAATATTTTAATTTTCCGAAGCTATAGTGCCTAATAGGTGTTTAATGTGTTGATTTGGGTCAAAAAATGTATTTGAAAATGGAATAGAACCAACAGGGTTCCCTCTGCACCTGCGCAGATGTGCAGGGGGAGAGGTCGAGATGGGGCATGGGGGAGCGGGAGTGTTTGGAATGGAGTTAAGAGGCTGTGAAAACATGTGACCAGGAAATTGGCGTTCACGGCGGCCTAAGGATTAATATAGGCCTCACTTCATAACCTGGAGTTTACCTGGAGAGAGTTTCGGGGGTCAACGCCCCCGCGGCCCGGTCTGTGACCAGGCCTCCTGGTGGATCAGCGCCTGATCAACCAGGCTGTTGCTGCTGGCTGCACGCAAACCAACGTACGAGCCACAGCCCGGCTGATCAGGAACTGACTTTAGGTGCTTGTCCAGTGCCAGCTTGAAGACTGCCAGGGGTCTGTTGGTAATCCCCCTTATGTGTGCTGGGAGGCAGTTGAACAGTTTCGGGCCCCTGACACTTATTGTATGGTCTCTTAACGTGCTAGTGACTCCCCTGCTTTTCATTGGGGGGATGGTGCATCGTCTGCCAAGTCTTTTGCTTTCGTAGTGAGTGATCCTCGTGTGCAAGTTCGGTACTAGTCCCTCTAGGATTTTCCAGGTGTATATAATCATGTATCTCTCCCTCCTGCGTTCCAGGGAATACAGGTTTAGAAACCTCAAGCGCTCCCAGTAATTGAGGTGTTTTATCTCCGTTATGCGTGCCGTGAAAGTTCTCTGTACATTTTCTAGGTCGGCAATTTCACCTGCCTTGAAAGGTGCTGTTAGAGTGCAGCAATATTCCAGCCTAGATAGAACAAGTGACCTGAAGAGTGTCATCATGGGCTTGGCCTCCCTAGTTTTGAAGGTTCTCATTATCCATCCTGTCATTTTTCTAGCAGATGCGATTGATACAATGTTATGGGCCTTGAAGGTGAGATCCTCCGACATAATCACTCCCAGGTCTTTGACGTTGGTGTTTCGCTCTATTTCGTGGCCAGAATTTGTTTTGTACTCTGATGAAGATTTAATTTCCTCATGTTTACCATATCTGAGTAATTGAAATTTCTCATCGTTGAACTTCATATTGTTTTCTGCAGCCCACTGAAAGATTTGGTTGATGTCCGCCTGGAGCCTTGCAGTGTCTGCAATGGAAGACACTGTCATGCAGATTCGGGTGTCATCTGCAAAGGAAGACACGGTGCTGTGGCTGACATCCTTGTCTATGTCGGATATGAGGATGAGGAACAAGATAGGAAATGTCGTAAATGTCCCTGGTGAAGATTGAGGGAACGTGATTGATGGGACCACTGTAATAAGTGGTAAAATTAGTGAATAATGGTATGACCAGTGGTGACTGGTACACCGCCATGGAGTGTGTCCAAGGGAAAATACCAGTGATTTAATCCTCACTCATCAGTCTCAGATCTTAATGGAGTGACCTCTAATGTGTATAATAATTATAAGACATTAAATCGTCTTGTGAATTGTAATGTAATCAATGATAATAACACTAATTTAAGAGAATGCGTGAAGTGAAATAAGTCGCCCTGCTCCAAGTGAACACGTTAGACCTCATTGTTCCTGTCCTGAGGATAGTGAAGTTTTTATGGAGTCACGACTTCTAAACCGGGACAAACCAACGGATACCTCGTCCTCCTGGAATAAGAACCGTGTCAGTGTAGCAGGACATCGAAATGAGATGGTGAATGGAGGAAATAAGGAGCATCAATCATCCACAGTTAAGTAACCCTTATAGTTATAGCAGACTGATACTGGCCAGTTAGGTATGTTGTAACTGGATAGGTTGGGGGTGATCCAGCCACATCAAGTGACCACCAGAGAATATCTGGTAAGTGGTGGTATTATATACAAGTGTTTTTCCCTTGATGGATATATACATGTGCAACCCCCCCCCTTCATTCAGTTAAACTAATATAATCTATACAGTCCACAATTATTTAGTAGCGCCGTACTTGTTGGTGCTATCCAATTTATACTGGTCTTGGATAGATATGGATAAGATTGCGAGGTCGAAGGGAACACCTGCAGGGACCAGGGGTGGTTAAGTTTTCTCACATGTCTACACGGGGTGACTACGGTAAACAATATGGCTGTTGTCTAGCAATGAGATTACTTGTATGCATATAATGTTGAGGTACATACAGGTAACTCCCTATAAAATTTTCCATAAATATGTTTATTTACTACAAGTGCATTTACAAGGTATACAGGACTAGCTGACATCAATAACATACTACTAAATAGAAAGCCCCTTGTAATGCAGAGCATTTCATGCAAATTAGGTCAGTTTTGTCCCAGGATTCAACCCACACCAGTCCACTAATATCCAGGTACCAATTTTACTGATGGGGAACATAGACAACCGGTGTAAAAAAAATGTCCAATGTTTTCACTCTCGCCGGGAATGAAACCCAAACGCTCACCTTGTGAAGCAAAATCTTTTGCCTCCAAGCCACAGGCCACCGTTCATGTTCGGGAAATATTTATTGCCCAAAGCTGCGCCATGAAAGAAAAGGAACAAAAGTTCCTTTGTAAATAGAAATAGAAACTTGAAATTTCCAATTAGATCGTGTGGACGCCCTTGCCAAGCCTAAGCAGAGCCGGACACATACACCCCACCGAGTTTAGTAACCGGTTTTACACCACAACTGTTTAAGAATTATCAGCAGAGTGTAGCAGTGGAGCTGGATAAAAGTGTGCCGATGACCAGGAGTCCCTCCTGTAAATTGCCCGGCGGGCAAAATAGATGAGGACAAGCGTCCCAGAGAGAAGAGAGGAATTTTATCACCGATACTCATGCCAGAGAGACACATCCACACCCGACGAAGTCTGGCGCAGAAATCCAACATAGTTGGTGGCCAAAGTGAAATTCTTGTCAGTGAGAGATGGAGCTGTATGGTGTCCGGCCCACCACTCTCCAAGTGACCAGCAACATCAACTACACTCACCTAGGGGAATACCTCTTATATTTCCTACAATAACTGAATTTAGACGGAATGACCGAGAAAAAAACATGTTAGTGAATTTGGCTGGTCCCGAGCTCCAGCAATTCTCCCTGTTATGGGTCATGAACATAGAGGAGCACGACCTAATAGTAGCAGGCATGATCTAAGTTCACTCTAATCATGCACAGAGGGAAACAGGAGCCACAGACGGGAGCAGACACAGGAAATGCACTTTTCTCACCCTGTACACTATCTTCCTTAACTTAAATCAGCTTTTAACATAGCCAGCCGACTTTAAATCTAGACCTTAAATCTGCTTTTGATGTAGCCATCTTCCTACATTCATTCTAGATCTAGGAAAATGGCTTCTTTACTGGATTAAAGGCTACCAGTCCAACAGAAAGCCTTTTGTGTTATTCGAGGGGAAAAGAAGTGTAACTAAAAGAATTTGAATTAGGGAGCCACAAGGAGGTGTGCTCAGTCAAATCTTATTCAGCATTGTAATAAATACCTTACTTAATCCTATGTCTAGCTACATCGATAATTATATTGTTAGCTTCGGTGGTGATATAATGATTCACCAACATCCAAAGCATCATGGGTAGCCCGGTGGTCTGGTGGCTAAAGCTCCCGCTTCACACACGGAGGGCAAGGGTTCGATTCCCGGCGGGCAGAAACATTTTGACACGTTTCCTTACACCTGTTGTCCTGTTCACCTAGCAGCAAATAGGTACCTGGATGTTAGTCGACAGGTGTGGGTGGCATCCTGGGGGACAAGATTAAGGACCCCAATTAAAATATCGACTTGGATGACAGCCAATAAACTTACGCTTAACACTGACAAAACCTACTATATTATGTTTGGTAGCAGAGCAGGAGATGCACAAATTAACATTAAGATTGACAACACTCTAATTACCAGAAATAATGGGGGAAAATTCCTAGGCTTATACCTTGACAACAACCTGAATTTCAGCACCCATATCTAGCATATAGCCAAAAAAGTATCCAAAACGGTTGGGATCCTCTCCAAGATACGATACTACATGCCGCAAAATGCCCTTGTCACACTATACCACTCACTTATTTATCCATACCTCACCTATGCTATTTGTGCTTGGGGATCAACTGCAGCAACACACCTAAAGCCAATAATAACCCAACAAAAAGCTGCAGTAAGAATAATCACTAAATCCCATCCCTGGCAACACACCCCCCCACTCTTCATAGATCTAAACTTGCTCCCAGTTCAGTACATCAACACTTACTACCGTGCAATCTATATCTACAGGGCCTTAAACTCTAATATCAACCTTGACCTAAAACGCTTTCTTGATAGTTGTGACAGAACCCACAGGCATAACACCAGACACAAACATCTCTACGACATTCCCCGTGTCCGACTAAACCTTTACAAAAATTCAATGTATATCAAAGGCCCTAAAATCTGGAATACCCTACATGAGAACTCTAGAACTGCAGACACATTCATCACCTTCAAAACTACCATTAGAAAACATCTTATCTCCCTGATACACCCCGTCAACTAACTACACGAATACCACCTGGTGGTTCACACTTACACTCACTCACTCATTTGACCATAAACGGAAATATTAATCTCAGTCTTAAAATAATGAATCCTGTGATACTCCAATACTGAAACTATGTACTGTGCCAAAACAAAAGCATTCACATTGCTAAACTCACAAACTAGTATTTAGTCACTTAGCCATAATACCAACTTTCCTCATAATTT
>NW_027201462.1:0-10402 GCF_038502225.1 Cherax quadricarinatus
TGTAGTACTTTCCTAGTTCATTACCAGGTTGTGTAATACTTTCCTTGTTTATTATCAGGTTGAGTAATACTTTCCTTGTTCATTATCAGGTTGTGTAATACTTTTCTAGGTCATTACCGGGTTGTGTAATATTTTCCTAGTTCATTACCAGGTTGTGTAATACTTTCCTAGTTCATTACCACTTTGTGTAATACTTTCCTACTTCATTACCAGGTTGTGTAATACTTTCCTTGTTCATTACCATGTTGTGTAATACTTTCCTTGTTCATTACCAGGTTGTGTAATACTTTCCTTTTTCGTTACCAGGTTGTGTAATACTTTCCTAGTTCATTAACAGGTTGTGTAATACTTTCCTAGTTCATTACCAGGTTGTGTAATACTTTCCTAGTTCACTACCAGGTTGTGTAATACTTTCCTAGTTCGTTTCCAGGTTGTGTAATACTTTCCTTGTTCATTACCAGGTTGTGTAATACTTTCCTTGTTTATTACCAGGTTGTGTAATACTTTCCTAGTTCATTACCAGGTTGTGTAACACTTTCCTAGTTCATTACCAGGTTGTGTAATACTTTCCTTGTTCATTACCAGGTTGTGTAATACTTTCCTTGTTCATTACCAGGTTGTGTAATACTTTCCTTGTCCATTATCAGGTTGTGTAATACTTTCCTTGTTCATTACCAGGTTGTGTAATACTTTCCTTGTCCATTATCTTGTTGTGTAATACTTTCCTAGTTCGTTACCAGTTTGTGTAATACTTTCCTTGTTCATTACCAGGTTGTGTAATACTTTTCTTGTTCATTACCAGGTTGTGTAATACTTTCCTAGTTCATTACCAGGTTGTGTAATACTTTCCTAGTTCATTACCAGGTTGTGTAATACTTTCCTGGTTCATTACCAGGTTGTGTAATACTTTCCTAGTTCATTACCAGGTTGTGTAATACTTTCCTAGTTCATTACCAGATTGTGTAATACTTTCCTAGTTCATTACCAGGTTGTGTAATACTTTCGTAGTTCATTACCAGGTTTTGTAATACTTTCCTAGTTCATTACCAGGTTGTGTAATACTTTCCTTTTTCATTACCAGGTTGTGTAATACTTTCCTAGTTCATTACCACGTCGTGTAATACTTTCTTAGTTCGTTACCAGGTTGTGTAATACTTTCCTAGTTCATTACCAGGTTGTGTAATACTTTCCTAGTTCATTACCAGGTTGTGTAATACTTTCCTAGTTCATTACCAGGTTGTGTAATACTTTCCTAGTTCATTACCAGGTTGTGTAATACTTTCCTTGTTCATTATCAGGTTGTGTAATACTTTTCTAGTTCATTACCAGGTTGTGTAATATTTTCCTAGTTCATTACCAGGTTGTGTAATACGTTCCTAGTTCATTACCACGTTGTGTAATACTTTCCTAGTTCATTACCAGGTTGTGTAATACTTTCTTTGTTCATTACCATGTTGTGTAATACTTTCCTTGTTCATTACCAGGTTGTGTAATACTTTCCTTTTTCGTTACCAGGTTGTGTAATACTTTCCTTGTTCATTACCAGGTTGTGTAATACTTTCCTAGTTCGTTACCAGGTTGTGTAATACTTTCATAGTTCATTACCAGTTTGTGTAATACTTTCCTAGTTCATTACCAGGTTGTGTAAAACTTGCCTTGTTCATTACCAGGTTGTGTAATACTTTCCTTGTTCATTACCAGGTTGTGTAATACTTTCCTTCATCATTACCAGGTTGTGTAATACTTTCCTTGTTCATTACCAGGTTGTGTAATACTTTCCTTGTTCATTACCAGGTTGTGTAATACTTTCCTAGTTCATTACCAGGTTGTGTAATACTTTTCCTCTTCATTACCAGGTTGTATAATTCTTTCGTTGTTCATTACCAGGTTGTGTAATACTTTCCTTGTTCATTACCAGGTTGAATAATACTTTCCTTGTTCATTACCAGGTTGTGTAATACTTTCATTGTTCATTACCAGGTTGTGTAATACTTTCCTAGTTCATTACCAGGTTGTGTAATACTTTCCTTGTTCATTACCATGTTGTGTAATACTTTCCTAGTTCATTACCATGTTGTGTAATACTTTCCTTGTTCATTACCAGGTTGTGTAATACTTTCCTAGTTCATTACCAGGTTGTGTAATACTTTCCTTGTTCATTAGCAGGTAGTGTAATACTTTCCTTGTATATTATCAGGTAGTGTAATACTTTCCTAGTTCATTACCAGATTCTGTAATACTTTAATTGTTCATTACCAGGTTGTGTAATACTTTCCTTGTTCATTACCAGGTTGTGTAATACTTTTCTAGTTCATTACCAGGTTGTATAATACTTTCCTTGTTCATTACCAGGTTGTGTAATACTTTCCTAGTTCATTAGCAGGATGTGTAATACTTTCCTAGTTCATTAGCAGGTTTTGTAATATTTTCCTAGTTCATTACGAGGTTGTGTAATACTTTCCTAGTTCATTACCAGGTTGTGTAATACTTTCTTTGTTCATTACCAGGTAGTGTTATCATGTGGGAGTTCGATACGTGGATTAGGTAAGAAATACTCACGTAGGCTGTTATTACGTATAATTGCTGTTATGTGGAGAGAGCCCTTGCCAGCCGTACCTATCTCCTTGGTTACACTCGTAATACTGACTAGCCGGCTGCCCAGTACCCAGTGGTTTCTTTTGAAATAGTGTCAGTTCAGCACAATATGAAAGACCGTGACTCAGGCGAGACGGTTGGTCGTTGAGTCAACGGACGGTTACTGGTAACTGGTTACTACTACTGAGACTGGTAACTGGTTACTACTACTGAGAGCTCGGCGACGCTAACGTATGTCGTCCCGACATACCACTAATAGAAACTAGAGATGGCAGGTATACGGCTTGGGCTGATTCTATACAATGTCAAAGTACACAACATTAAACATTATAGATACATAAGTAGAACATTGGAATGAAAGCTTACGTAACTGAAACTGTAATGCAATACAAGGTATACTATAGTACAACTTAAAACTCAACAAATGAACAACGAACTCAACGTTGAGATTACAGTGATAAAAAAAATTTGTTGATCGATCGATCTGTATTCATGTGATCTACGGATTCTGAGGAAGGAATATATACAAAGAAAGAGTGTTTAACAGAAAGGCAGATTCGGTGCACGCAAATCTAGACTGTTAACTCTCAGAATGCGGAGAGAACATGAACACAAAAAAAAATTCTTGAATACTGATAAGTTGATACTGTAATTATTCATCTATACAGGTTATTTACATTTAACCCCAACTCTGCTAGGGTAAGATTGGCATATGCAGAATGGGTGTCATCTCTGGGAGGATCAAACTCTGTAGCATTGACTAACTCATGCTGTATTTGAGGCAAATCTGAATTGGAAGTTACAAATGATACTTGAGGATTTCTCAATACCTGTCGTGTACGTAGGGAATAACGACATTCAGGTTGATCGTCTGACTGAGTATCAGAGGAAGAGAGTACAGGATCAGGAGGATTGTCAGAGTCTGTCACATTAGTCTGGGTTGGAACATCATTATCATCACATACTAACTTCATATGATCCAAATGCGATTCTTTATACTGACCAGTACTAATCTCTCTAACCTTATACTTATTACCAGTGATATGTTCAACTACTCGATAAGGACCAACAAACTTTTGATCAAGCTTTGGCATTGCAGACGTTTTGTTAAAGTTAGTCAGCATAACTCTCGAACCTACTTTGATTTTGGATGGCTTTGATCGAGTGTTTGCGACTCTTGTAAATTCTGCTGTTGATTTATGAAGTGTTTCACGGATTCTTCTAAAAACACTTTGAGCTAAGCTGGTACGAGTTGCTATGAAATCATCAGGGTTGTAACTTGGTTTCGGATTAGAATATAACAACTCATAAGGCAAACGTTTATCTACACCATACAATGCATAATGTGGAGTGTCACCTATAGAAACATTGTAAGCAGAATTTATAGCACACTGCACGTCAGGTATAACTTCATCCCAAGTTTCACTGTTGGGATTGATAGTGGCTCTCAAGACATCAAGTACTTTCTTATTGGTTCGTTCCGCTAACCCATTGCTGGCAGGATGATGAGGAACAATGGTGGATTTAGAGATCTTGTACAAGGTACACAAATTTTCAAGAATTTCATTACAGAATTCACCTCCGTTATCTGTTACTAGGGACTTAGGGGTGGTATGCCTGCAGATAATGCGTTCTTTAAACGCTTTAGCTACTGTCTCGGCAGTCTTATCTGCAATAGGAACTAACTCACAATATCTGGTGAAATGGTCTACCATAACACACAGATGTTTGTTACCTTGGAGGGAACAATGGAAATTAGTTAACAAATCTAGCGCAACTCTTTCCCAAGGTTCGCTAGTAGTTGGATACACTTGGATTGGATTAGGACCATTAGCATTGCCTTTATGTTGCATGCAGACACTACATTTCCTAACATACTCAGAAATATCAGTTGCCATTCGAGGCCAAAAGTATTTCAATCTGGCTTGTTTTACTGAACGATCCATACCAGGGTGTGCAACACCTGGTACATCGTGAACTAGCTGTAAGGCTACATTCACTAGTGACTGTGGAATTACTAACTGGTATACTCTTCTGCTAGGAGTACCCAACTCGGCTGTTCGATACAGTAATTCTTGGTTCATGACAAAGTCACTGATGGGTGCTGGTGGCTTCACATTCAGAATAAGATCTTCCTGGAGCAGGAATCGAATCACCAGAACACAAGGGATCGGTTCTTTCTTACTGGAGGAATGAACAAACTCGGTGGAGTGGATGACTCCCCCCGGTTGAAAAATTAACGCTATAACACGCAATATGAGCAAGGGAGAACGAATCTACTATCTCAAACTACAAGCACAGGAGAAAAGAAATGAACACGGTGAACAATGCTGATATTCTGAGTCGCACACAGTGACACGAGGTATCAACTATAAAGAAACTACACTTACAAACTTTAACAACGTGGAAGTTACTCGAGAAATAACTTCTTACAATGCACTGATTACTGTCAACTAGGATGGGATCACAATCTGAAACACAAGGGACAACAACAACACTCAAGTGAGCACACTAGCCACAGAAACGTCTTTCTGCACGGCTTGTGGCATCAGCAAGACATGGCATAACTCGTTGCAAGTAAAGTTCTTCTCAAAGCGTCCCCTGGGAAGGAACGAATACTTGAACAAGTCGCCATCGCAAGGATAGTCGCACTATCCTGCGTGCATGATATTGTGGCTGGAGTCCAGACAGGAGTGACAGTATACTAGTGCCTGACCGCTCGGCTACGTTAATAAGTAATTCACGGATCTATAGGGACTTAATCTGAACTTCACATTTCGCAGCACTTTAACAAATCTCAGATACAAGCTGTGAGAACAAACACATTGCTCAAGGGCTAGGTATTGTCTTTCAGTCAGTAAGGGAATGTTGGTACTGTGGACTGATTCATATTGACTTTGACTGGCATGATACACTAAGTGAACATTCAAAAGTGACTGGGACATGATCTCAGGGAACTTACTCAAGGACATAAGGCAAAAAAAAATAGAGAAATGACACAGTAAGCTTAAGTGGAAGAAAATGCTTAACAATTCTGCATAAGTAATAAAAAATGTCTAAGATACACTGCAAGAGAAAGGAAAACTCAATGTAAAGGACTATTGACCAAGAAAAAAAATTTACATTGAAATATACAAGTAAAAATATTACTGGAGACTGAATTAAATGCAAAATGAGCTGTCTTTACTCTTGCTAATAAAGAAATTAATTAATTAAATTTTTAAATCAATGTAAAAAGTATAAAATAAAATTACTAAATTGTTAACTGGGAAATTTAAGTATTTTCTAAGAATGCATAGACAAAATTTAAAATATAATTCATAAAAATATCAATAAAAGAAAATAATTCACTGCAGAACAAGTGCAACAAATAAAGTGTAGAAATAATCACTGCAGTAATAAAGTGTCACTGGGAAAACTCAGGTAAAATAATGAAATTAAAATATGAAGATCAAAAAAATAAACTGATTGAACACTTTAACTCTTAATTGTAAATTAGACAAAACAATTTACTCAAGCAGAGTAAAGAAAACACTTTACGTGAAAAGTAATTGAAATTGCCTCAAGAGTGAATTTGTTCAAAGAAATATCAAAATATGAATAAAATAAAACACAGGAACAAAACAGGTAATATAACACTTACAGTGGCAGGCACACTTCATTAAAATATATTCTTACAACAAAATCCTGCTGTGGATACAACAAAATCTTGCTTTGACTGATACGACAAAAATTTGCTGGCAAAAATAATGGTACACAGTCTGCGAAAAAATTAGAGGAATGAGACACTGCTGGCATACGAAAAAAAAAACACACATAGAAATAAATGGATAATTTAGTATACTGGGGTGAATATCACTGCATGAAATACAATGATAATTACTGGAGAATACAACGCTGAAAGAATACAATAAAAAAAATGAATCACTTCACACAGAGTGACTGACTGGTACACTACACAATAATACTTACTAGAGACAGGAGTAGCATAAAGAAAAACACAGAATAAAAAATATAAGATAAGTGAAAACACTGAAAAATATTGTAAAAATAATGAGTCAAAGAAATACTGCGTTTACACTGAAAAACACAAGGTTTAGAGTACACAAGCAATTTACTATAAATGTCTCACACACGCAAATGTCTTTAAATGCAAGAAAATTGTCTCAAGAAAATTATCACTGGAGTCTGGAGTAGTAGACGGGCGATTACTGGTGATGGGGGCGGGTGTAGGGTGTCCCGCGCGGTGATACTGACGCCTCCTACATTCACTGTTGTCGGAAGAAATGCGCGTTCTCGGGGAACTCACATAATTGGGTTGTCGTTGGCGCCAGCTACAATCTCTTGACCAATTATGTGAGCCAAAACAGTACTAGGACCGGGTACAAGGGTGCAAACAACCACAGGTAGATGGGTGGATGGCTGGTGGTGGTGGTGGTGGTGGAGAGTGGTGGGTGGACGCTGGGGCTCTGCCGCGCACCCCGGGTGGTGGGAGAGAGTGGTGGGGGGGACGGTGAGGCTGCCGCGCACCCCACTCACCCACGAAGATGGCTTAACCCACTCTATGCCACAGGAATGGTGAAAACCACTCTTAGCATCCAACAGGGAGCACAAAGCGATATAGACAATACTTCAGAGGAACTTGGCTTACTTCTTACTGCGTGGCTTACTTCTCTCTCTCAGCTGGGTTAGAAGCTGGGTTGGCTGACTGGCTTACCCCACGAGAATGGCTGACTGGAAGACGTGTAACGATGCACAAAGCACGGAGGAGCAGTTGGATGACAGGAGACAGGCTGGATGATAGGCTGGCTGGCATTCACTTCCACAGTCTGGCTTACTGACTGGCTTAATTGCAAAATCCGGGTCAACCCCTCGGAGATTGAAGCAATTAGCACATGAACTAAGCCAGGAAGCTTGAAACGGCTGCAACAGGCTTGCAGGCAGTAGGTAGTGAGTGAGGGTAGTAGCTGGTGGCTGGAGGGTGTGAGGGGAGGGCGGCTGGCTGGAGATTCACCTTTGACCCTGCCGGCTACTCACAACAGTCTTCAAACGCCTTGAATTACCCTTAAAAAACGTAAATCCATGCTCCACACCGCTGTACACCATTTATCATGTGGGAGTTCGATACGTGGATTAGGTAAGAAATACTCACGTAGGCTGTTATTACGTATAATTGCTGTTATGTGGAGAGAGCCCTTGCCAGCCGTACCTATCTCCTTGGTTACACTCGTAATACTGACTAGCCGGCTGCCCAGTACCCAGTGGGGTCTTTTGAAATAGTTGACAGTGATTCCTGCAAAGTAAAAGGTCTATTTGTTGAACCATCCTTACATGTTGTAAGAGATAGTAAGATCCATTTCTACCTGGCCAACACTTCTGGTCACAGTGTTCGCCTTAGAGCAAATACCAATCTTGTTGACCTTGTTCACTATCCTTACCCTGTTCAGGTAGAGGATGAGTTGTCACCTGACCAGTGGGTCGGTGCTATTTCTGCCGGGGAGACCTCATCCACTGCACTGGATCAATCTGTTCCACCAGTTGAGGAGAAAGACTTAGCTCCCACTGACTTCCCAGATGAAGTCAAGCGTTTGTTGACTCTGTTGAACAAACGTCGTAAAGCCATTGCTTTACCAGGTGAGAAGATGGGTATAACGAACTTATTGTCCCATCGTATTCCACTTGAACCTGGTACTAGACCTATCTACATACCTGCGTACAGAATGCCTCATTCACAAGTTGCTGTCGCAGAAGAATTGATCAATCAAATGCTTGATGATGGAGTTATTGCACCTAGCAATTCCCCTTGGAATGCACCCTTGATACTAGTACCTAAGAAGGATGGTACTTGGCGTCCAGTGATTGACTTTAGGAAGTTAAACGCGAAAACCATTCCAGATCGCTTTCCACTCCCTGTACTGGGTGATCTTTTACGTAATATTGGAGATAACAAAGTCTTTTCAACCCTGGATTTGTTACAAGGGTTTTGGCAAGTCCCTCTTCACGAGGACAGCCAAGAGCTAACTGCATTCTCCACTCCTACAGGTCATTATCACTTCCTCCGTATGGCATTTGGATTACGATCTTCCCCTATCACGTTCTCAAGGCTCATGACTAATATCTTTAGAGGTCTCATAGGTAATGCACTTATGGTGTACTTAGATGACGTAATCGTCATGTCTAAAGATGTGGATACACACTTGAAAAGACTTGATGTATTACTTGGTAAGCTTGAAGAAGCCAATTTAAAGATCAAACTGTCTAAATGTCAATTTTTCAGATCAGAAATTAAGTTTCTTGGTCACGTAGTCACTCCTAGAGGGGTTACGACTGACCAAAGTAAAGTAACTGCAGTACTAAATTTTCCAACTCCCAAAACTGCTGATGCCATAAGATCCTTTGTGGGCTTAGCAGGTTTTTATAGATCTTTCATTGCCAATTTTTCTTCCATAGCTGCTCCTCTAACTGAGTTGCTTAAGAAAGATGCTCCTTTTGTTTGGACCTTCCGTCAAGAAAGAGCATTCCAAACTCTAAAAGAAAAGCTAACATCTGCTCCAATTTTGAAATTTCCAGATTTTTCTAAGCCTTTCTATCTGACAACTGATGCTAGTTCAATTGGCATAGGTGCCGTACTAGCTCAGAAGACCGATGGCAAGTACAACGCAGTTGCATTTGCTAGCCGAGTCCTTACGAAGGCTGAACGTAATTATACAGTAACTGAGCAAGAAGCTTTAGCAATAGTATGGTCTTTAAAGCACTTCCGAGACATTATTTATCAGTACTCTGTTCATGTCTTGACAGATCATGCTCCACTGATACCCTTATTCCAGAACAAACAACCTACTGGAAGGTTAGCTAGATGGACCTTGACTATCCAAGAGTTCAATCCCACCGCTGCCACCATTTATCATGTGGGAGTTCGATACATGGATTAGGTAAGAAATACTCACGTAGGCTGTTATTACGTATAATTGCTGTTATGTGGAGAGAGCCCTTGCCAGCCGTACCTATCTCCTTGGTTACACTCGTAATACTGACTAGCCGGCTGCCCAGTACCCAGTGGGGTCTTTTGAAATAGTGTCAGTTCAGCACAATATGAAAGACCATGACTCAGGCGAGACGGTTGGTCGTTGAGTCAACGGACAGTTACTGGTAACTGGTTACTACTACTGAGACTGGTAACTGGTTACTACTACTGAGAGTGTAATACTTTCCTTGTTCATTACCAGGTTGGGTAATACTTTCCTAGTTCACTAACAGGTAGTGTAATACTTTCCTAGTTCATTACCAGGTTGTGTAATACTTTCCTAGTTCATTACCAGGTTGTGTAATACTTTCCTAGTTCATTATCAGGTTGTGTAATACTTTCCTTGTTAATTACCAGGTTGTGTAATACTTTCCTAGTTCATTACCAGGTTGTGTAATACTTTCCAAGTTCATTACCAGGTTGTGTAATACTTTCCTTGTTCATTACCAGTTTGTGTAATACTTTCCTTGTTCATTACCAGTTTGTGTAATACTTTCCTTGTTCATTACCAGGTTGTGTAATACTTTCCAAGTTTATTACCAGGTTGTGTAATACTTTCCTAGTTCATTACCAGGTTGTGTAATACTTTCCAAGTTCATTACCAGGTTGTGCAATACTTTCCTAGTTCATTACCAGGTTGTGTAATACTTTCCTTGTTCATTACCAGGTAGTGTAATACTTTCCTAGTTCATTACCAGGTTGTGTAATACTTTCCTAGTTCATTTCCAGGTTGTGTAATACTTTTCTAGTACATTACCAGGTTGTGTAATACTTTGCTAGTTC
>NW_027201463.1:0-10388 GCF_038502225.1 Cherax quadricarinatus
AAAATCCAATGCTCTAAATGTTCCAAATCGTCGAAATATGCAGTAAAACATCATTTTACCATATTTTTCGATTTATTCAATGCTTCAGGTATTTTTAAAAAAAATGTATGAAATATACAAAATTATTTGTGAATTTCATCGATATTTTATGGGCTTTTTGAAAAATATGAAATATACTTCAAAATGTTGAAAAATGCTCGAAAATTTCAATTAAATCAGTATATATTTTTTTAAAATACCTGAAGAATTGAAAAAATCGAAAAATATGGTAAATGATGTTTTACTGCATATTTCGACGATATGAAGCATTTAGAACACTTTTCAGGCAAACCTGATCTTTTAGCTAAAATTCATGGATTTTCAAACTTTTTTATTACAATTACTGATGGAATTGAATTTCATGCTGAAAGTAACTTAAATATGTCACTTTAGTGTAGTATTGTGTCAATACATACTTCAAATGTGAAAACCCATGAATTTCAGCTAAAAAGTAAGGTTTGTTTGAAAAGTGCTCTAAATGTTCCAAATCATCGAAATATGAAGTAAAAAATCATTTTGCCATATTTTTCGATTTTTTCAATGCTTAACTTATTTTTAAAAAAAATATATGAAATATTCAAAATTATTTCTGAATTTCATCGAAATTTTATGGGCATTTTGAGAAATATGTAATATACCTTAAAATGTTGAGAAATGCTCAAAAATTTCAATTCCACGAGTATATATTTTTTTAAAAATTCCTGAAGCATTGAAAAAATCGAGAAATATGGAGAAATGATGTTTTAGTGCACATTTCGATGATTTAGAGCAATTAGAACACTTTTCAGACAAACCTGATTTTTTAGCAAAAATTCATAGATTTTCAAACTTTTTATCAGAATTACTGATGGAATTTAAATTTTCGATCATTTTCAACATTTTAAAGCATTTTACATATTTTTCAAAAAGCCCATAAAATTTCGATGAAATTCAGAAATAATTTTGAATATTTCATATTTTTTAAAAATACCTGAAGCATTGAAAAAATCGAAAAATATTGTAAAATGATGTTTTACTGCTTATTTCGACGATTTAGGGCATTTAGAACACCTTTCATACAAAACTGATTTTTTAGCTAAAATTCATGGATTTTCAAACTTTTTAATCAGAATTACGGATGGAAGTGAATTTTATTCTGAGAGTAACTTAAATATGACATTTTAGAGTAGTATTGTGTCAATACATATTTCAAGTGTGAAAATCCATGTATTTTAGCTAAAAGGTAAGGTTTGTTTGAAAAGTGCTCTAAATACTCCAGTTCGTCGAAATATGCAGTAAAACATCATTTTACCATATTTTCCGATTTTTTCAATGCTTCACGTATTTTAAAAAATATATGAAATATTCCAAAATTATTTCTGAATTTCATCGAAATTTTATTGGCTTTTTGAAAAATATGTAATATATTTTAAAATGTTGAAAATGCTCGAAAATTTCAATTCCATCAGTAATTCTGATAAAAAAGTTTGAAAGTCCATGAATTTTAGCTAAAAAATCAGATCTTTCTGAAAAGTGTTCTAAATACTTCAAATCGTCGAAATATGCATGAAATATCATTTTACCATATTTTTCGATCTTTTCACTGCTTCAGGCATTTTAAGGAAATATATACAGATGGAATTGAAATTTTCGAGCATTATTCAACATTTTAAAGTATATTACATATTTTTCCAAAAGCCCATAAAATTTCGATGAAATTCAGAAATAAGTTTGAATATTTCATATATTTTTTAAAAATACCTGAAGCATTGAAAAAATCGGAAAATATTGTAAAATGATGTTTTACTGCATATTTCGACTAATTAGAGCATTTAGAGCACTTTTGAAACAAACCTTGCTTTTTAGCTAAAATACATGGATTTTCAAACTTGAAATGGATATTGACACAATACTACTCTAAAATGTCATATTTAAGTTACTTTAATCATGAAATTGAATTCTATCAGTAATTCTGATGAAAAAGTTTGAAAATCCATGAATTTTAGCTAAAAAATCAGGTTTGTCTGAAAAGTGTTCTAAATGCCCTAAATCGTCGAAATATGCAGTAAAACATCATTTTAGCATATATTTCGATATTTTCAATGCTTCAGGTATTTTTGAAAAATATATGAAATATTCAAAATCATTTATGAATTTCATCGAAATTTTATGGGCTTTTTGAAAAATATGTAATATACTTTAAAATGTTGAAAAATGCTCGAAAATTTAAATTCCATCAGCATATATTTTTTTAAAATACCTGAAGCATTGAAAAAAATCGAAAAATATGGTAAATGATGTTTTACTGCATATATCGACGATATGAAGCATTTAGAACACTTTTCAGACAAACCTGATCTTTTAGCTAAAATTCATGGATTTTCAAACTTTTTTTATGACAATTACTGATGGAATTGAATTTCATGCTGAAAGTAACTTAAATATGACATTTTAGTGTAGTATTGTGTCAATACATATTTGAAATGTGAAAATCCATGAATTTTAGCTAAAAAGTAAGGTTTGTTTGAAAAGTGCTCTAAATGTTCCAAATCGTCGAAATATGCAGTAAAACATCATTTTACCATATTTTTCGATTTTTTCAATGCTTCAGGTATTTTTAAAAAAAATATGTGAAATATTCAAAATTATTTCTGAATTTCATAGAAATTTTATGGGCTTTTTCAAAAATATGTAATATACTTTAAAATGTTGAAAAGTGCTCAAAAATTTCAATTACATTAGTATATATTTTTTTTAAAATACCTAAACCATTGAAAAAAATCGGAAAATATGGTAAAATGATGTTTTACTGCATATTTCGACGAATTTGAGCATTTAGAGCACTTTTCAAACAAACCTCAAATTTTAGCTAAAATAAATGGATTTTCACACTTGAAATATGTATTGACTCAATACTACACTAAAATGTCATATTTAAATTACTTTCAGCGTAAAATTCAATTCCATTAGTAATTTTGATAAAAAAAGTTTGAAAATCCATAAATTTTAGCTAAAAAATCAGATTTGTCTGAAAAGTGTTCTAATTGCTCTAAATCGTCGAAATATGCAGTAAAACATCATTTCACCATATTTCTCGTTTTTTTCAATGCTTCATGTATTTGTAAAAAATACATACTCAAGGAATTGAAATTTTCGAGCATTTTTCAACATTTTAAAGTATATTACATATTTTTCAAAAACTCTTGAAATTTCGATGAAATTCAGAAATAATTTTGAATATTTCATATATTTTTTAAAAATACCTGATGCATTGAAAAAAATCGAAAAATATGGTAAAATGATGGTTTACTGCATATTTCGATGATTAGTAGCATTTAAAACACTTTTCGAGCATTTTTAACATTTTGAAGTATATTTAATATTTTTAAAAAAGCCCATAAAATTTCGATAAAATTCAGAAATAACTTTGAATGTTTCATATATTTTTTAAAAATACCTGAAGCATTGAAAAAGTCGGAAAATATGGTAAAATGATGTTATACTGCATATTTCGACGATTAGTAGCCTTTAGAGCACTTTTCAAACAAACCTTAAATTTTAGCTAAAATGCATGGATTTTCACACTTGAAATATGTATTGAAAAAATACAATGTCATATTTAAGTTACTTTAAGCATAAAATTCAATTCCATCAGTAATTCTGATAAAAAAAGTTTGAAAATCCATGAATTTTAGCTAAAAAAGCAGATTTGTTAAAAAGTGTTCTAATTGCTCTAAATCGTTGAAATATGCAGTGAAACATCATTTTACCATATTTTTCGATTTTTTCAATGCTTCAGGTATTTATAAAAAATATATACTTATGGAATTGAAATTTTCGAGCATTTTTCAACATTTTAAAGTATATTACATATTTTTCGAAAGCTCACGAAATTTCGATGAAATTCAGAAATAATTTTGAACATTTCATATATTTTTTAAAAATACCTGAAGCATTGAAAAAAAAAAACGAAAAATATTGTAAAATGATGTTTTACTTCATATTTCGACGATTTGGAGCATTTAGAACACTTTTCAGACAAACCTGATTTTTAGCTAAAATTAATTGATTTTCAAACTTTTTATGAGAATCACTGATTGAATTGAATTTCATGCTGAAAGTAGAGCAGTATTGTGTCAATACATATTTTAAGTGTAAAAATTATTGTATTTTCGCTAAAAAGTAATGTTTGTTTGAAAAGTGCTCTAAATGTTCCAAACCGTCGAAATATGCAGAAAAAACATCATTTTACCATATTTTTCGATTTTTTTCAATGCTTCAGGTATTTTTTAAAAAAATATATGAAATATTCAAAATTATTTCTGAATTTCATCGAAATTTTATGTTTTTTTTTGAAAAATATGTAATATACTTTAAAATGTTGAAAAGTGCTCGAAAATTTCAATTCCATTAGCATATATTTTTTTAAAATACCTAAAGCATTGGAAAAATAGAAAAAAACGGTGAAATTATGTTTTACTGCATATTTCGACGATTTAAAGCATTTAGAACACTTTTCAGACAAATCTGATTTTTTAGATAAAATTCATGGATTTTCAAACTTTTTTATGACAATTACTGATGGAATTGAAATTTTCGAGCATTTTCAACATTTTAAAATATATTACATATTTTTCAAAAAGCCCATAAAATTTCGATGAAATTCAGAAATAATTTTGAATATTTCATATATTTTTTAAAATACATGAAGCATTGAAAAAATCGGAAAATATGATAAAATAATGTTTTACTGCATATTTCAACGAATTGGAGCATTTAGAGCACTTTTGAAACAAACCTTACTTTTTAGCTAAAATAAATAGATTTTCAAACTTGAAATATGTATTGACACAATACTACTCTAAAATGTCATATTTAAGTTACTTTCATCATAAAATTCAATTCCATCAGTAATTCTGATGAAAAAGTTTGAAAATCCATGAATTTTAGCTAAAAAATCAGGTTTGTCTGAAAAGTGTTCTAAATGCCCTAAATCGTCGAAATATGCAGTTAAACATTATTTTACCATATATTTCGATATTTTCAATGCTTCAGGTATATTTAAAAAATATATGAAATATTCAAAATCATTTGTCAATTTCATCGAAATTTCATGGGCTTTTTGAAAAATGTAATATACTTTAAAATGTTGAAAAATGCTCCAAAATTTCAATTCCATCAGTATATATTTTTTTTAAAATACCTGAAGCATTGAAAAAATCGAAAAATATGGTAAAATGATGTTTTACTGCATATTTCGACGTTTTGGAGCATTTAGAACACTTTTCAGACAAACCTGATTCTTTAGCTAAATTTCAAGGATTTTCCAATTTTTATGAGAATTACTGATGAAATTGAATTTCATGCAGAAAGTGACTTAAATATGACATTTTAGTGTAGTATTGTGTCAATACATATTTCAAATGTGAAAATCCAGTGCTCTAAATGTTCCAAATCGTCGAAATATGCAGTAAAACATCATTTTACCATATTTTCGATTTATTCAATGCTTCAGGTATTTTTAAGAAAAATGTATGAAATATACAAAATTATTTCTGAATTTCAGCGAAAATTTATGGGCTTTTTGAAAAATATGAAATATACTTCAAAATGTTGAAAAATACTCAAAAATTTCAATTCCATCAGTATATATTTTTTTAAAATAACTGAAGCATTGAAAAAATCGAAAAATACGGTAAATGATGTTTTACTGCATATTTCGACGATATGAAGCATTTAGAACACTTTTCAGACAAATCTGATTTTTTAGCTAAAATTCAAGGATTTTCAAACTTTTTTATCAGAATTACTGATGGAGTTGAAATTTTCGAGCATTTTTAACATTTTGAAGTATATTTCATATTTTTAAAAAAGTCCATAAAATTTCGATGAAATTCAGAAATAACTTTGAATGTTTCATATATTTTTTAAAAATACCAGATGCATTGAAAAAGTCGGAAAATATGGTAAAATGATGTTATACTGCATATTTCGACGATTTGGAGCATTTAGAGCACTTTTCAAACAAACCTTAAATTTTAGCTAAAATACATGGATTTTCACACTTGAAATATGTATTGAAAAAATACTACACTGAAATGTCATATTTAGGTTACTTTAAGCATAAAATTCAATTCCATCAGTAATTCTGGTAAAAAAGTTTGAAAATCCATGAATTTTAGCTAAAAAAGCAGATTTTACCACATTTTTCGATTTTTTCAATGCTTCAGGTATTTCGAAAAAATATATGAAATATTCAAAACTAATTCTGAAATGCTCGAAAATTTCAATTCTTTAAGAATATATTTTTTTTAAAATACCTGAAATATTGAAAAAATCGAGAAATATGGTAAAATGATGTTTTACTGCATATTTCGACGATTTAGAGCAATTAGAACACTTTTCAGACAAACCTGATTTTTTAGCTAAAATTCTTGGATTTTAAAGTTTTTTATCAGAATTACTGTCACAATTGAATTTTACGCCGAAAGTAATGTAAATATGACATTTTAGAGTTGTATTGTGTCAACACATATTTCAAGTATTTAGCTAAAAAGTAAGATTTGTTTGAAAAGTGCTCTAAATGCTCCAATTCGTCGAAACTTGCAGTGAAACATCATTTTACCATATTTTCCGATTTTTTCAATGCTTCATGTATTTTTAAAAAATATACAAAATATTCAAAATTATTTCTGAGTTTCATCCAAATTTTTTGGGCTTTTTGAAAAATATGTAATATACTTTAAAATGTTCAAAATGCAGGAAAATTTCAATTCCATCAGTAAGTCTGATGAAAAAGTTTGAAAATCCATGAATTTTAGCTAAAATATCAGGTTTCTCTGAAAAGTGTACTAAATGCCCTAAATCGTCGAAATGTGCAGAAAAACATAATTTTACCATATTTTTCGATTTTTCAATGCTTCAGGTATTTAAAAAGAATATATACTAATGGATTTGAAATTTTCGAGCATTTATCAAAATTTTAAAGTATATTACATATTTTTCAAAAAGCCCATAAAATTTCGATGAAATTCAGAAATATTTTTGAATATTTCATATATTTTTTTCAAAAATACCTGAAGCATTGAAAAAATCGAGTATCGTAAAATGATGTTTTACTGCATATTTCGACGATTTGGAACATTTAGAGCACTTTTTAAACAAACCTTACTTCTTAGCTAAAATTCATGGATTTTCACATTTGAAATATGTATTGACAATACTACACTAAAGTGACATATTTAAGTTACTTTCAGCATGAAATTCAATTCCATCAGTAATTGTGATAAAAAAGTTTGAAAATCCATGAATTTTAGCTGAAAGATCAGGTTTGTCTGAAAAGTGTTCTAAATGCTTATAATCGTCGAAATATGCAGTAAACATCATTTTACATATTTTTCGATCTTTTCAATGCTTCAGGTATTTTAAAAAAATATATGCTGATGGAATTGAAATTTTCGAGCATTTTTCAACATTTTAAAGTATATTACATATTTTTCAAAAAGCCCATGAAATTTCGATGAAATTCAGAAATAATTTTGAATATTTCATATATTTTTTAAAAAATACCTGAAGCATTGAAAATATCGAAATATATGGTAAAATGATGTTTTACTGCATATTTCGAGGATTTAGGGCATTTAGAACACTTTTCAGACAAACCTGATTTTTTTAGCTAGAATTCATGGATTTTCAAACGTTTTCACCAGAATTACTGAAGGAATTGAATTTTATGATGAAAGTAACATAAATATGACATTTTGGAGAAGTATTGTGTCAATAAATATTTCAAGTTTGAAAAGCCATGTATTTCAGCTAAAAAGTAAGGTTTGTTTCAAAAGTGTACTAAATGCTCCAATTCGTCGAAATATGCATTAAAACATCATTTTACCATATTTTCCGAATTTTTCAATGCTTTATGTATTTCTAAAAAAATATGTGAAATTTTCAACATTATTTCTGAATTTCATCGAAATTTTATGGGCTTTTTGAAAAATATGTATAATATACTTTAAAAATGTTGAAAATGCTCGAAAATTTAAATTCCATCAGTAATTCTGATGAAATAGTATGAAAATCCATGAATATTAGCTAAATAAAACAGGTCTGTCTGAAAAGTGTTCTAAATGCTTCAAATCGTCGAAATGTGCAGTAAAATATTATTTTACCATATGTTTCGATTTTTCAATGCTTCAGGTATTTAAAAAAAATAAATGCTGATGGATTTGAAGTTTTCAAGCGTTTTTCTACATTTAAATGAATATTACATATTTTTCAAAAAGCCCATAAAATTTCAATGAAATTCAGAAATAATTTTGAGTAATTCATATATTTATTTTAAAAATACCTGAAGCATTGAAAAAATCTTAAAATATGGTAAAATGATGTTTTTCCTGCATATTTCGACGATATGGAACATTTAGAGCACTTTTTAAACAAACCTTGCTTTTTAGCTAAAATACATGGATTTTCACACTTGAAATATGTATTGACATAATACTACACTAAAATGTCATATCTAAGCTACTGTCAGTATGAAATTAAATTCCATCAGTAATTTTCATAATAAAGTTTGAAAATCCATGAATTTTAGCTAAAAAATCAGGTTTGTCTGAAAAGTGTTCTAAATGCTTTATATCGCCGAAATATGGAGCAAAACATAATGTTACCATATTTTTCGATTTTTTCAATGCTTCAGGTATTTTAAAAAAATATTTACTAATGGAATTGAAATTTTCTAGTATTTTTCAACATTTTAAAGTATATTACATATTTTTCAAAAAGCCCATAAAATTTCGATGAAATTCAGAAATAATTTTGTATATTTCATATATTTTTTTTAAAAATGTCTGAAGCATTGAAAAAATCGAAAAAATATGGTAAAATGATATTTTACTGCATATTTCGACGATTTGGAACATTTAGAGCACTTTTCAAACAATCCTTACTTTTTATCTAAAATTCATGGATTTTCACATTTGAAATATGTATTGACGCAATACTACACTAAAGTGACATATTTAAGTTACTTTCAGAATGAAATTCAATTCCATCACTAATTGTCATAAAAAAGTTTGAAAATCCATGAATTTGAGCTAAAAGATCAGGTTTGACTGAAAAGTGTTCTAAATGCTTAAAATCGTCGAAATATGGAGTAAAACATCATTTACCATATTTTACGATTTTTTCAGTGCTTCATGTAATTTTAAAAAAATATATACTGATGGAATTGAAATTTTCGAGCATTTTTCAAAATTGTAAAGTATATTACATATTTTTCAAAAAGCCTATAAAATTTCGAAGAAATTCAAAAATAATTTTGTGTATTTCACATATTTTTTTTTTTAAATACCTGAATCTTTGAAAAAATCGAAAAATATGGTAAAATGATGTTTTACTACATATTTCGACGATTTGGATCATTTAGAGCACTTTTCAATCAAACCTCACTTTTTAGCTAAAATTCACGGATTTTCACATTTCAAATATGTATTGACACAATACTACACTAAAATGTCATATTTAAGTTACTTTCAGCATGAAATTCAATTCCATCAGTAATTCTCATAAAAATTTGAAAATCCTTGAATTTGAGCTAAGGAATCAGGTTTGCCTGAAAAGTGTTCCAAATGCTCCAAAACGTCGAAATATGCAGTAAGACATCATTTTACCACATATTTTTCTTTTTTTTTCAATGCTTTAGGTATTTCGAAAAAAATATGAAATATTCAAAATTAAATCTGAAATGCTCGAAAATTTCAATTCAAAGAGTATATATATTTTTTTAAAATACTTGAAGAATTGAAAAAATCGAGAAATACGGTAAAATGATGTTTTACTGCATATTTCGACGATTTAGAGAAATTTGAACACTTTTCAGACAAACCTGATTTTTTAGCTAAAATTCATAGATTTTCAAACTTTTTTATCCGAATTACTGATGGAATTGAAATTTTCGAGCATTTTGAACATTTCAAAGTATATTACATATTTTTCAAATAGCCCATAAAATTTCGATGAAACTCAGAAATAATTTTGAATACTTCATATATTTTTTAAAAATATATAAAACATTGAAAAAAACAGAAAATATGGTAAAATGATGTTTCACTGCAAATTTCGACGAATTCGAACATTTAGAGCACTTTTCAAACAAACCTTACTTTTTAGCTAAAATCTTGAAATATGTATTGACACAATACAACTCTAAAATGTAATAATTAAGTTACTTTCGGCATAAAATTCAATTCTGTCAGTAATTGTGATAAAAAAGTTTGAAAATCCATGAATTTTTGCTATAAAAAAAATCGAAAAATAATGTAAAATGATGTTTTACTGCATATTTCTACGATTTGGAGCATTTAGAACAC
>NW_027201464.1:0-10384 GCF_038502225.1 Cherax quadricarinatus
ATGTGTGAGTGTGCATGCTCACCTATAAAGATTGAAAACCAAAGCCTTTTCATTGTGGTGGTATGTGGTGGTTTACAAGCCATCATATACAACTTTCCAACAACTCCAGGAACGGCTCTTGAAAATTGTCTATTGTCTGGAAAATGTTCCAACCCCAGCCCCAAATATCTTGTTGCTGGGGGATTTCAATTTAAGACAATTAAAATGGAGGAATGTAGAAAATAATGTTTAAGCAGAGATCACCCCAGGAGGAAGCTCAGATGAAAACTCACACACACACACACACACACACACACACACACACACACACACACACACACACACACACACACACACACACACACACACACATACACACACACACACACACACACACACATGAGCTATTAAATCTCTGCAACAAATTCACCTTAAGCCAGCAAATAGTGGAACCAACAAGACTAGAAAATCCACTTAACCTCATCTTCACTAATAATTATGACCTGGTATGAAATATAACTGTATCAGCGACAATACACTCGGATCACAACATAACAGAAGTACAGACATGTATATGCTGGGCTCCTGACCAGCAAAATGAGATCAATTATGAAGGAGGTTCACCAAATTTAGCTTCAATAACAGGAACATAGAATGGGATCAAGTTAACAATGTCCTAAATGAAACAAGCTGGGAAGATATCCTAAGCAACACAAATCCAAACCTTTGCCTAGGAAGAATTAAAAAGAAGAGAAGATGTAAACTAGAATGAAAGAGACGCTCCTCTACAGGCGAAGGTGAAGAATCACAGAGCTCCTCAAATGGGCCAGTATGTCTGAAATCCAGAAGGACACACTGCTCAGAGAAATAGAAAATATCGAACTTAACCTTAAGCAATCTTACAGGAGCCAAGAAATTGGAAGAAAATTCTTTTCTAGGGCAAAAACCACATCTAGTACTGGACCCCTAAACGAGATGTGACTTACACAGATGACAGCAAAGAAATGTGTGAGACACTGAAGTCCGAATATGGCTCAGCGTTTGTGAGCTGTTAACCAGATTAAGGATCGACACTAAATGATCTTTTTATGACTGAGACTCAAAATTTGGTTAGTTTAAGAATTTCTGATATAATCCTAACACCACAGGTGTCTGAGAAAGCTATAAATGACCTGGCCATGCACTCTGCCCCAGGCCCAGACTCGTGGAACTCCGTGTTCATTAAGAACTGCAAGAAACCCCTTTCAAGTGCACTAACTATTCTGTGGAGAGGGAACATGGACACAGGGGTCATCCCACACTCAATAAAAACAACAGATATAGATACACTTCACAAAGGTGCCAGTAAGCAATGGTAAAGAATCACACACCGACAGCACTAACGTCCCACAGCATAAAATCTTTGAAAGGGTTCTCAGAAGCAAGATTTCCAACTACTTGGATACCCAGCAATTGCACAACCCAGAGAAGCATGGGGATAAAGGAGGTCGCTCCTGCCTCTCACAAGTACTGGACTACTATGACATGGTACTGGATGCACTGGAGGACAAACAAAATGCAGATGTAGTATACACAGACTTTGCGAAAGCCTTTGATAAATGTGATTATTGTGTAATAGCACACAATTAGTATATGGATATATAATTTTCTAACAAATAGAACACAAAGAGTAATAGTAAACAGAATAAACTCTGAGGCAGTTACTGTGAAAAGTTCTGTTCCACAAGGCACAGTACTCGCTCCCATCCTGTTCCTCATCCTCATATCTGACACATACAGAGACGTAAGCCACAGCACCGTGACTTCCATTGCTGATACCAGAATTTCAATGACAGTGTCATCCACTGAGGGCTCTGCATATCTCCAAGCAGACATTAACCAAGTCTTTAAATGGGTCTCAGAAAACAATAAGAAGTCCATTGAAGACAAATTTCAATTACCCCGGTATATAAAACTCGAGGAAATAAAAACGGGATCGGAGTATAAAACAAATTCCAATCACACAATTGAGCGAAAAACTGATGTGAAGGATCTGGGAGTGATAATGTCAGAGAATCTCACTTTCAAATCCACAACAATGTCTCTACCACATATACTAGAAAAATGACAGGATGGATAATGAGAACCTTCAGAACTGGAGATGTCAAGCCCATGACGATTCTCTTCAAATCGCTTGTTCTCTCTAGGCTGGAATATTGTTGTACACTAACAGCCCCTTTCAAGGTAGGAGAAATTGCTGACCTGGAGGGTATACAGAAAACTTTCACTGCACGTAAACGTACAATAAAGTACCTAAATTACTGGGGACGGTTGAAGTCCCTTAGCCTGTACTCCTTGGAACGCAGGCAAGAAAGATACATGATAATATACACTTTGAAAAACTTAGAGGGGCTAGTCCCAAATCTGCCCACGAAAATCACCCCCTATGAAAGCAAAAGACTCGGCAGGTGATGCAACATTCTCCCCATGAAAAGCAGGGGCGCCATGAACACACTAAGAGACAACACAATAAGTGTCAGGGACCCGAGACTGTTCAGCTGCCTCCCAGCATACATAAGGGGGATTACCAATAGACCCCTGGCTGTCTTCATGAAGGAGCTGGACAGGCACCTAAAGTCAGTACCTGATCAGCCGTGCTGTGGTTCGTACGCTGGTTTGCGTGCGGCAAGCAGTAATAGCCTGGTTGATCAGGCTCCGATCCACCACGAGGCCTGGTCATGAACCTGACCGCTGCGGAGTTGATCCCCGGAACACCCTCCAGGTATGTGGTTGCAGGGGTCGATTCACAGCTCCTGTGTGTGTGTGTGTGTACTCACCTATTTGTGGTTGCAGGGGCCGAGTCTTAGCTCCTGGCGCGCGCGCGCGCGCGTGTGTGTGTGTGTGTGTGTGTGTGTGTGTGTGTGTGTGTGTGTGTGTGTGTGTGTGTGTGTGTGTGTGTGTGTGTGTGTGTGTGTGTAAGTTAATCCGTTTTGACTTGTTGCTTGAGCTTCCAGCATCCACACTGAGGCTGTGGAACAGCGCCTCCAGCCGCCCGGCTCACTAATACCTTTCCATCTCTTTCTCCTCTCTAAATGATCCCTCGGTACCTTCTTGCGAGTGCGTGGTGATGGTGGTGTTGGCGGTGCTGGAGTAGCTGTTGGTGGTGGTGGTGGTGGTGGAGCAGTGTGTGGTGTGCCAGGGCGCTGTGAGGGTGCACACACACACCTCCTCTCACTGATACACCTTCACGGCTCTGTGTGTGTCTGTGTGTGTGTGTGTATGTGACTCTGTGTTGATGTGCTAACGTTGTGTTATCTTGTACTCTACATCATCCACACAAATCACCTTAAAATAACTAATAACAACTTCTTTATACACTTCAAGACAGACTTCAGTTCCAAGAATACAGAGCTGGACTTAAGTTTTTGTAGCCCCCTGGGCTACAAGTCCTGTGAGGCCCCTGGGCTACAAGTCCTGTGAGGCCCCTGGGCTACAAGTCCTGTGAGGCCCCCAGTGATATTTTCAAACGGAATTAAAGTTAAAGAAACATTTAATGAACAGTCAAGAGTTCATTATATACGTGATATAATAAAATACTATAATTATAAACTTCCAGCAGTAACTGTCAACACTTATTACCTAATATCTGGAGGTCCTTCCAGCTGGCGGGGACCCCTGGACTGCAGCCCTTAAAAGCTATGCCCTAATCCAGCCCTGTACATGATAACCAAACGATATATACACGAGCAACACGCACGTAGAAGGTTGAAACTTATGACGACGTTTCGGTCCGACTTGGACCATTAACTAGTCAGACGATATATACATATTTCAAAAATATAAACATAAGAGTTTTGTGTACGATAATGTTATAAACTTAGAGGTTCAGAACGTGAAAAGAATAAATAAGGTGAGCGAGGCAAGATGACGATATAACATTAAACTGTAACTCAATCCCAGATCTCAAGGATGATTATTGAGACAATATTGACGTCTCACCTCACAGTGACCCGGGTGTAGACGACACCCAAACACTGAGTGTCGTCGAGGATCGCTCTCTCACACTCTCATAGTCGTCTTTAGCTCCTCCAGAGAACGACATATGCATCTCACACCGTATTCCTGGGATACTCTACCGTAAACTGATCGCTAGTTTAAGATTCAACTAGCGTCACCTGTCTCCAACTATACACCAGGAAGAGGCCTATTAACATGCGTCTATCAAGGGGATTCCTTCATTTTAGGTAAGTAATTATAACGTTTAATGTTTTAGGAGAATTTTTGGCAGGTCAGTTTTTTAAGGAAATAGTATTTATAGATATATATATATATATTCTGTAGCTAAGTGTTATGGAGATTTTTGTAGTTATAATGGGATGTTAATCAGTTACAGGGTGACATGTTAATGTCTGGGTGTTATTAGGTACTGGGAGGCAGGAACTTGTAATGAAGGGTTTTGAAAACAGACAAGTTGAAGAATAAGACATTTATGCAACATATGAGAATTTTTATTGAGGAAATGCTTCGCCACACAGTGGCTTCATCAGTCCAATACAAAGCAGAAAGGTGTAAGGATAGGAGGAGTTTGAGCTTGGAGTCGATGTGTTCAGTCCATCAATCTTGTAGAATGTACAGCATAGGGCCGTAGATGTGGCTTATATACTGTAGTGAGGTGAGGCGAATCAGGAGGAGGCGGGTCATAGTGGTACCATCCACTAGTCGAAGTAGGTCTTCGTCCAAAGATTGGACAAGTTTTGAAAAACTTGTTGGTGATGTGATGTATATGGTTTAAAACATCGATAAATTGAAGAATGAGACACTTCTGTAGCTTCTTCGGTCCACTACAGAGAAGAGGAAGACGAGGAGGAGTTTGAGGTAATCGGTCTCTCAGCCTGGAGTCAATGTGTTCAGTCCGGTAGTGAATCGTATTGGACTGATGAAGCCACTGACCGGTGAAACACATCCAACAATATAACCTGTTGGTTATATTGTCGGATATCTTGTAGATATAACAGTGCTGATTCGTAGTTATAGAATGATATGTTAATGTAAGAGTGTTGCCAGGCACTGACAGACAAACTTACTGGTTACATATCTTATATATATCGTAATTCAGAAAGCTAGCAGGATGGTAGACGTCAACCATCCTGGGAGGTACCAGTATGGACATGAAGCCAAAGCCTGTTAAATGTTACTAACTCTGGTGTGATTTTTAATCTTAACTTTGCGTTTCAGGGACATATAAGATGACTAGTACATCTTATAAGATTCTTTCTTCAGTCCGTGGACACTCTACTCTCCCTATGTGCTTATTAATAATACTGGGATATTCCCTTTACACTTGTCTCGGGATGTTGAGTCTAGCTGTGTGTAGTGGTGATAATGAAGGGGTGATAGTTGATTGTAGGGGTGATAGTTGATTGTAGGGGTGATAGTTGATTGTAGGGGTGATAGTTGATTGTAGGGGTGATAGTTGATTGTAGGGGTGACAGTTGATTGTAGGGGTGATAGTTGATTGTAGGGGTGATAGTTGATTGTAGGGGTGATAGTTGATTGTAGGGGTGATAGTTGATTGTAGGGGTGACAGTTGATTGTAGGGGTGATAGTTGATTGTAGGGGTGATAGTTGATTGTAGGGGTGATAGTTGATTGTAGGGGTGACAGTTGATTGTAGGGGTGATAGTTGATTGTAGGAGTAGTAGTTGATTGTAGGGGTGATAGTTGATTGTAGGGGTGATAGTTGATTGTAGGGGTGACAGTTGATTGTAGGGGTGATAGTTGATTGTAGGAGTGATAGTTGATTGTAGGAGTAGTAGTTGATTGTAGGAGTAGTAGTTGATTGTAGGGGTGATAGTTGATTGTAGGAGCGATAGTTGATTGTAGGGGTGATAGTTGATTGTAGGGGTGACAGTTGATTGTAGGGGTGATAGTTGATTGTAGAAGTGATAGTTGATTGTAGAAGTGATAGTTGATTGTAGGGGTGATAGTTGATTGTAGGAGTAGTAGTTGATTGTAGAAGTGATAGTTGATTGTAGAAGTGATAGTTGATTGTAGGGGTGATAGTTGATTGTAGGAGTAGTAGTTGATTGTAGGAGTAATAGTTGATTGTAGGGGTGATAGTTGATTGTAGGAGTGATAGTTGATTGTATGAGTAATAGTTGATTGTAGGAGTAGTAGTTGATTGTAGGAGTAGTAGTTGATTGTAGGGGTGATAGTTGATTGTAGGGGTGATAGTTGATTGTAGGGGTGACAGTTGATTGTAGGGGTGATAGTTGATTGTAGGAGTGATAGTTGATTGTAGGAGTGATAGTTGATTGTAGGGATGATAGTTAATTGTAGGGGTGATAGTTGATTGTAGGGGTGATAGTTGATTGTAGGGGTGATAGTTGATTGTAGAAGTGATAGTTGATTGTAGAAGTGATAGTTGATTGTAGAAGTGATAGTTGATTGTAGAAGTGATAGTTGATTGTAGAAGTGATAGTTGATTGTAGAAGTGATAGTTGATTGTAGAAGTGATAGTTGATTGTAGGAGTAGTAGTTGATTGTAGGAGTAATAGTTGATTGTAGGGGTGATAGTTGATTGTAGGAGTGATAGTTGATTGTAGTAGTGATAGTTGATTGTAGTGGTGATAGTTGATTGTAGTAGTGATAGTTGATTGCAGTGGTGATAGTTGATTGTAGTGGTGATAGTTGATTGTAGTGGTGACAGTTGATTGTAGTGGTGATAGTTGATTGTAGCGGTGATAATTGATTGTAGTGGTGATAGTTGAGTAGTGTAGATTGTAGGTGATAGTTGATTGTAGTGGTGATAGTTGATTGTAGTAGTGATAGTTGATTGTAGTGGTGATAATTGATTGTAGTGGTGATAGTTGATTGTAGTAGTGATAGTTGATTGTAGTAGTGATAGTTGATTGTAGTGGTGATAGTTGATTGTAGTAGTGATAGTTGATTGTAGTAGTGATAGTTGATTGTAGTAGTGATAGTTGATTGTAGTGGTGATAGTTGATTGTAGTAGTGATAGTTGATTGTAGTAGTGATAGTTGATTGTAGTGGTGATAGTTGATTGTAGTAGTGATAGTTGATTGTAGTCGTGATAGTTGATTGTAGTGATAGTGATAGTTGATTGTAGTAGTGATAGTTGTTGTAGTGATAGTTATTGTTGTTGTGATAGTTGATTGTAGTAGTGATAGTTGATTGTAGATTGTAGGTGATAGTTGATTGTAGTAGTGATAGTTTATTGTAGTGGTGATAGTTGACTGTAGTGGTGATAGTTGATTGTAGTGGTGATAGTTGATTGTGGTAGTGATAGTTGATTGTAGTGGTGATAGTTGATTGTAGTGGTGATAGTTGATTGTAGTGGTGATAAATGATTGTAGTAGTGATAGTTGATTGTAGTAGTGATAGTTGATTGTAGTAGTGATAGTTGATTGTAGTGGTGATAGTTGAGTAGTGTAGTGTAGTGATAGTTGATTGTAGTGGTGATAGTTGATTGTAGTGGTGATAGATTGTGAGTGATAGTTGATTGTAGTGATAGTTGATTGTAGTGGTTGATAGTTGATTGTAGTAGTGATAGTTGATTGTAGTGGTGATAGTTGATTGTAGTGGTGATAGTGATTGTAGTAGTGATAGTTGATTGTAGTGGTGATAGTTGATTGTAGTAGTGATAGTTGATTGTAGTGATTGTAGAGGTGATAGTTGAGTTGAGCTGATTGTAGTAGTGATGTAGTAGTGATAGTTGAGTTGATTGTAGTGGTGACAGTGATAGTTGAGCTGATTGTAGTAGTGATAGTTGATGATGTATTGTGGTGATAGTTGATTGTAGAGTGATAGCTGATTGTAGTAGTGATAGTTGATTGTGTAGTAGTTGATTGATAGTTGATTGTAGTGGTGATAGTTGACTTGATTGTAGTGGTGATAGTTGATTGTAGTGGTGATAGTTGATGTGTAGTTGAGTGATAGTTGATTGTAGTGGTGATAGTTGATTGTAGTAGTGATAGTTGATTGTAGTGGTGATAGTTGATTGTAGTAGTGATAGTTGATTGTACTGGCAGATTAATACGTCGTAAATGACGACTAAAATAATAACATAAGGAGGAACACTGCAGGAGGCCTACTGGCCCATACTAGACAGGTCCATCTCAAAACCAGCTAGTCCCACTCAGGGAAGCTGCTTGCCAACCCATTTTGTGTGAACATTTATTAACAGGAATGAGAAAAAACGAAACTTGGTTTTTTGAATATCTGTGAATTAAAAAAAAGTATATTATAAAAAATTAAGAATTAATTGCATGAATGGAAGGAAGATAAACACATTAGCAGTTAGTGAAACTAAGTTAAAAGTAGTGAGAAAGGTGGAACTAGGCATTAACACGAGTTTACAATGATTTCCAATACAATACAAGTTTACATTGAGATTCTGTAGTTACAGTAATGAGTTGCAGTGCAAAGAGAGCCACTATCATTTAGATAAATAAAGGTATGGAAAGAGAGGATACAAATAACTGAAATCAAGAACTATATGATTTCGAATAAGAGCTTGATATAATAATAATAATAATAATAATAATAATAATAATAATAATAATAAAAATAATAATAATAATAATATCATTAATTACTACCAGTACATGTACAAGGTATACAGATCATAGCTGACATCAGTAACATACTACTATATAGAAAGCCGCTTGTTATGCTGAGCATTTCCCGCAAATTAGGTCAGTTTTGTCCCAGGATGTGACCCACACCAGTCCACTAACACCCAGGATGTGACCCACACCAGTCCACTAACACCCAGGATGCGACCCACACCAGTCTACTAACACCCAGGATGTGACCCACACCAGTCCACTAACACCCAGGATGTGATCCACACCAGTCCACTAACACCCAGGATGCGACCCACACCAGTCCACTAACACCCAGGATGTGACCCACACCAGTCCACTAACACCCAGGATGTGACCCACACCAGTCCACTAACACCCAGGATGCGACCCACACCAGTCCACTAACACCCAGGATGTGACCCACACCAGTCCAATAACACCCAGGATGCGACCAACACCTAGTCAACTAACACCCAGGTACCCACTTTACTGATGATGGTTATGATTAAAAAAAATTCTTTCATAGAGAGGGGTACTGTACGAATATTAGAAAAGACTGGCAAGGGAGTACAAAAAAAAGGGGGTACTGAAAGAATCCATGATTTGTTACGAACCAATATTCCCAAGAATAATAGGTACCTGGGTGTTAGTCGACTGGTGTGGGTCGCATCCTGGGGGACAAGATTAAGGACCACAATGGAAATAAGTTAGACAGTCCTCGATGACGCACTGACTTTCTTGGGTTATCCTGGGTGGCTAACCCTCCGGGGTTAAAAATCCGAACGAAATCTTATCTTATCTTATCTTAATACCCAGTTTTGAAGCGATAAGAATATCGTAAGTAATCACAAGGCTTATCAGTCACGACTGAAGGTGGTGAGACAATAGATTATTCAGGTAGACATATTTACTCAGATATAGAGAATGTTTACAGAAATTCTAACATATAGATAATACAATAGAGGCAGAGATTTAATACATGGGATGGAGAAGAATTATCAGCTTGGAAAAGACGTGAAGTGTACATGTATGGAATTAGAGAAGAAGTAAGAAGGCTGAAATTGAGTAAAACAAGGTGGAAGGAAGGAACTGGGGTAAAGATGGTGAAAGGAAAGCTTGTAAATAAAGTTAGGAATCTTGAAGCTTACCTTAAGAACATAAGAATGGAGGAACACTGCAGAAGGCCTACTGGCCCATACAAGGCAGGTCCTTGTCAAACCTTGGTAAAAATGATGAATATAATTACGAATTATTGGTATATTAGTTTATTTTATGGCTGAAACAGGGAACAGGTAAACAGGTACCTAATTATTGCAAGATTCCATCCAAAGTTCCTGTATATCAGGAAAAACAAGAATTATTGAGTATACTGAATAAATTGTTCAACAGAACTGTTACTGCAACATAAATGTTCTATCAGATGTATGATAACTCAGGAACAAGCAAGATTTAGGAAGGCAACAGAAAACAAATGTGTGCTAGGTATTCATGAAGCCTGGTCACAGACCGGCCCGCGGGGGCGTTGACCCCCTCAAACCCTCTCCAGGTATACAAGCGAACAAAAGTATAATGGAAAAGAGTTGTATGTTGTAGTCATGTGTGTGGATGTATAGTTGTATGTTGTAGTCATGTGTGTGGATGTATAGTTGTATGTTGCAGTCATGTGTGTGGATGTATAGTTGTATGTTGTAGTCATGTGTGTGGATGTATAGTTGTATGTTGTAGTCATGTGTGTGGATGTATAGTTGTATGTTGTAGTCATGTGTGTGGATGTATAGTTGTATGTTGTAGTCATGTGTGTGGATGTATAGTTGTATG
>NW_027201465.1:0-10380 GCF_038502225.1 Cherax quadricarinatus
AAATAATTTGTTACTTTCATCACCTTGCTTTTTCCTGTGTTCACTTTTCTTTTTTTTCTTTTACATCCCCTCCCAAATTCATCTGCCAACCTTTGCAACTTCTCAACAGAATATTCTAAAAGCAGTGTCATCAGCAAAAAGCAGCTGTAACTACTCCCACTTTGTCTTAGATTCTGCATATTTTACTCCCAAACCTCTCCCCAGCATCATAACATTAACTTTTTTTACAACCCTAACCATGGTCACAACATGCATTGCTCTCTGGCCTACCTTTACTGGAAAACAGTCTCCCTTTCTCCTACCTACCTACTATGCAAATTTACAGTTAGAGATTGTTTTTGTTTTTTTCAGGATGAGAGTCGTTTGAAGTATTCGGTGGTGTCATGCTCGAAATTGGATCCGAAGGAATACAATCTTCGTTTGATTTCAGAAATAAAGCAAATGTCTGGGTAGGCATAAGTAAATGGCTAGTTTACTTAATTGTTCTCATGAGACATATATCTCTTTAGTTCTGATTTCAGTAATTATGTAATGTTTAATAAATATTTTTAATGCTGTTGAAAGTTCAGAAATTTCAGTAACATGATTCTTTAGTAATATGTTTCTTTAGTAGCATGGTTCTTTATGAGTAAATATAAGCACTAGTTTGTGCTTCTTATTTTCATCCCAGTGATGAATTGTATGCACAGGCAGTGGCCCAATACAAAAGTTGATTGTTAATTTTGTAAATATTTGGTAGTGGATTATATTGCCTGTGCCAGTGTGCATATTAGACATTATTTGAGGCCAGCTTGTTATCATCATTGAACTAATGTCATGTATCTCAGAATGTTTATATGGATGACTGATGGTGAATGCATTTTCTTTGGGTTACCCTCCCTAGGTGGGGCAACCATTAAGGTAAAAAAAAATGGTTTGTTTTTAGTTTACCATAAAAAGTAATTCTCTTTTGTTATTGTCATAACTTCAGAAACTAATAATTAAATACATTTTATCATTTAAAATTGTTTTATTATTGTTGCAGCTAATAAAATATGTTTATTGACCCTGAGACAAAGTCGGTGCCTAAATGTTGACACTTATACATGGTCTATATGAGCAAATATTAGAAATTTTCAGAAAAAAAAAAGGTAGATGTCTTGGAGAAAGGGCTAGAAAATGTATATGCACTAGTTGCCTGATCAGCCAAGCTGTGAGAGTGTAATCAGGTAGCAGCAGCAGCAGACTGACCAGTTGAACGTTCCTCAGGGAAGCCTTGTTGCAATGGTAGCACAAGTCAAAACTAAAAGCTAATGTGAGGCTAAAATGGAAAAAGTACATAATACTTTAAGGGGGGTGTCTTGATGTTGAAAGGTTCTGGATCCAAGGAATTGGAGGTCTTTCTTAGCCTGGATTATGGGCCACAAGCATCAACATCCCAGTTAACCAGGCAAATACCAGACGAGCTTGGCCGATGGCCGGGCTCTGGGAGTAGAAAAACTCTTGGAACTCATCAAAGGTAAAGATATCCCTCCATTACACTGTATGACCCCTGTGAGTTTAGCACTTTCCTGTGATCAAAATATACTGTTTTTGCTTGCCATGCTCACGACTGCATACTGTACCTTACCAGATAATAAATTTCTTCCCTATCAAGGGGTTCTTAGTAAATTTGAAGGGATGCTGTATCTAAGGATCAGCTCTGCCAAAAATGCTGACACATAAAAGTTGCTGATACATGGCAGAAGTGAAAATAAGGCCACAGCACATTACCAAAGGAGAAGAGTGACACCACAAGTTTATTGATGCTATCATACTAGTTCTGTCACTTGTACCACAGTTGCAAGTTTTATTTACTACTACTACTTAAATGGTTTATTTTTGTTGCCCAGACACATGTTCTAAAAAAAATGTCATGTTTAATTAAAAATATTACATAAAATACAAAAAGAAATAGAAAAAGGATAAAGATGGAGAAAATAAGAGGCGCTATTTCCTAATATTTTCCTGATGATCCATGTCACTCCACTTAGACCCACTGAACTTCACAGTCTGATGAAAGTGGTTCTGCTTTATTTATTTTTTTTTTTTTTTTTTGAGGGGGGGAGGGGGTTCAACTTGTCTAGCAAATATAGGCCCAAACCTGAATACCTCAAAACTTTAAGGGTCAACTTGTGTGGCATGCAAAGAGTATGTTACAATTTATTCGGTGTATGTCACACTCTCATATAGGTTGCCTCCCAACCAGTGAACCGGGTGCTAAGGGTTTAATGATAAATAGGGTATCTGTCACTAAATCAGTACCTTGGTTCATTGGCCAATCGCAGGTAAGCCCGCCAAAGCTGAAGCAATGTGGTTCATTTGAGGTAAGCATTAGCAGACTTGCCTAGCTGCTGGTTGAACACGGTGCACACTCTCTGGCTTCTGCTTTGCTTTCTGTCACCGTGTTGTACACTTATTATTCTATCTGGATGTATTGTACATACCTGTATGTATCTGGTGAAGGCAAATATACATTATAGTCTATTGTTGAGTCTTGTTTGCTCCAATTCCCATTGCAACCAGGTCTCACAGGTCATTCTTTACCTGTGTTCATAATAGGGGAGCTCTGTCCAGGAGCTGGAGCAAGAGCTGGTCTTGGTATTGCTCAGATTGCCTCGTTATTGCTTTTAGTATTGCCTGACAGTTTTGCTGCTGTGTGTGTATCCTGCAAGTTGTACTGTGCTATTGCTGCTAATTGTGTGCATTGCAAACGGTATTTTATAGTCGGTTATGCCACCACCATGGGTGAGGTGGTTAGTGTCTAAATATACTCCCCTAAATCTACCAAAACTATCTCTACAGCATTGTTGGCAAATTGCTCATTCCATTGGCATAGAATACCAACGAACTCTTACTGCTGCGTAGCTTCATGACTGTTCATACTAAATTAAAGGTTGAAGCAACTATGGTGCACCGAACAAGTATCTTCCACTACAGGAGCTATTAATTGCCAATCTTCGCTTAGGTTCCTTCATTATGTGGGAAGGCTAACACCAGAGCAATCAGAGTTGCAGTCTCGTAAAGCAGGTGGTGCACCAAGTGTTTCAAGGCGAGCCAGCTTCATTGGCACTTGAGTCAGCTAAACTCGATCTTGAAACATCCAGAGAGCAGCCAGCATTTGCTAAAGAGGAGTTTGATAGAGAGCAGACTGTTGGTGACAACTTCTCTGCGCAGAAGGCAGTGCCTTTAGTACCTTACTTTGTTGAGTCTGAACCTGATCAATTTTTCGGGGCATTTGAAAAAAAAGCTCGTGCACTGAGGTGGCTTGGGGAGCATTGGGCAGCACTGGTGCATACAGCATTATGCAGCAAAGTGCAGGAGTTCACAGTTGTTTTGGAAGATGAAGACTTTGCTGATTATCAGGTTGTTAAATCAACTGTTCTTGGAGCATATTGGTGTATTCCCGCCAAGTATAGGAAAGAGTTCAAATCAAATAAGCGTCAGCCAGGTCAATCCCATGTAGACTGGGGTAGCAGTTAAAGAATTTCACAAAGTGGTACAGGGCCAGTGGTGTTGCTAATTTCAGTGACCTTACACAGCTGCTTTTGGTGGATGACCTGCTGGAATCTGTTGGGGCAGTGGTTCGAGTTTTCCTTGATCATTCCTTGGCAACTGTATTAGAGGCATCCAAGCTTGCTGACATCTTCAAGGACAACCACTCCTTGTCATGAAGGGGCAGGCTGGAGGTGAACAACGACACCAGCCAAATAAGACCTGTGGTGACTAAAGACATCAGACCTTCGGTCAGCATGGTGAACAATGTCACAGTACACAGACTGGCATCAACTGCAAGGTCAACAGGTAGTCAAAGAGGAAGTATTTTTTTTTATGTCACAAACCCAGCCATATTAAAACTAGATGTCCCTGTGTGAAGTCTAATAAGCCCCAACCCTTAGGGAAAATAAACATCCTCCCTTTTGAGATGAACCAGAAGTAGTAGATGGTATGGCACGGCACCATACTATAGTACATGCCACATCTCCCTTCAGGAGAATGAAACACAAATTGAAGTGTATCCAATTTTTAGGGATACCCGGGCTTATTGTTCCCTTAGAGAGGGAGTACTTCCACTTTTTTGAAAAGACATCAGCTGTATAGTCCTTGTGGCTTAGCGCTTCTTTTTGATTATAATAATAATGAAAAGACATCATTGCACTCCGTTCTCTTAGCATTTGGAGGAGCTGTATTTTTCGTCCCCTCAAGGAAGGTTCCTTGACGCTGGTGAGGGGCTCTTGATCTACGAAATTGGATCTGTGTTCCAGTTCCCTGAATTAAGCCTGAATACTTAACACGTCCCCCCTCAGGTGCTGTATAATCCTACGGGTTTAGCACTTCCCCTTGATTATAATAACATATTTTCCGTCCCTTTACATAAGATACATGCGCAGAGTAAATATTATACAGTATATTTGACTAGGTGTGATAAATGATTTGAAAACTGACAACCAAGACACTTATGCAACACATGGGAATCTTTATTAAGGAAACGTTTTACCACACAGTGGCTTCATCAGCCCAGTACAATTCCAGGCTGAGGGATTGATTACCTCAAACTACTACTACTACTATTAACCCATTTCTAATTTGTATTGGACTGATAAAGCCACTGTGTGGCAAAACATTTCTTCAATAAAGATTCCCATATGTTGCATAAGTGTCTCAATTTTCAACTTGTCAGTTTTAACCCTTTCAAGGTCGAGAGGCCCTCTCCTAAACTTGTTCTCAGGGTTGAAAATTTTATGGAAAAAAAAAAATCTTATGAAATGATAGAGAATCTTTTTCCGATCATAATGACACCAAAAGTATGAAATTTGATGGAAAAATTACAGAATTATGCTCTCGTGAACTTAGCGGTCTCAACAATGTCTACACATCGGCGATTTCGCCCACTTTGTGCCCCGTTTTCGGCCAATTCTAATGTACTACCAGTCAACAAAAATCGTAACTATTTTGCTAGAACTCCACTTTTTCTATCGAATGAGCACAAGAAACCATCCATTTACCGATTTCAGCTATCCAATAAAGTGGTCAGAAATTGGCAATTTCACACAAATTTCAAAAGACGCCAATTTCCAAATAGGGTCCAGAATAAACAAGACAGACATTCCTGGCACTAAAATAACATTTTCTCTGTTCATTAGTCACATCTCAAGGCCCCTCTTACATTTCTTTTGCTTTCCACTTTGAATTTTTATTCTCAAAAAAAAAAAAAAAAAAATAAAAATCCCCTCAAGGGAGGTTCCTTGATGCTGGTGAGGGGCTCTTGATCTAGGGAATTGGATCTGTGCTCCAGTTCCCTGAATTGAGCCTGAATGCCTCCCATCCCCCCACATGCGCTGTATAATCCTACTGGTTTAGCACTTCCCCCATAATTATAATAATAATAATAAAAAAAAAATAGATTTACTGTTATGCAGACTACTGTGTTAGTGTAGAAATGGCATAAATAATATCAGTGCACTTGTGAAAGAATATTAGACTCACCAGCTGACGTGTATTGGACGCATGGCATGATTTGTTTACTTTTGAACTTTGGCAAAAATCAAACATTTCTGCTACTTTGAACTCATTATCAAGGTACTTTTCATTGTGAAACCAATCAAAATCATCTCAGTTTCTGTAGTATGTCTAACATTCTATAAAATGAAACCAGGAAAACTAGAATACAACCATAAATACCACACGAAAATACACTGCAAAATCGCTGTTTTAAACCAAAAACCCTTGTGGCTTAGCGCTTCTTTTTGATTATAATAATAATAATAAACCAAAAACACAGTCGGAGTTTTTTTTTTCTCATTATGCACTGTGCTTCAGGATTTTTTTTATACTGTGCACATTGACCACATAGACCCATTCTTTCGTATGAAGGCCTATCAGCTTTCGCTAGATTTGAAGGCGCTAGAATTTACGCATACTAGTACGGCACCAACCCTAGCATGCAAGCCGTACTAGTACGGCACCGACCCTGAAAGGGTTAAATCAATTATCACATATGTCAGACACTGCAGCATCATGGGATCTTGATAAAAGGAATTCTTCAACACTTGTTCAACCTTTCTACGAAGACCTACCCCCTCAAGGAAGGTTCCTTGATGTTGGTGAGGGGCTCTTGATTTAGGGAATTGGATCTGTGCTCCAGTTCCCCGAATTAAGCCTGAATGCCTTCCACATCCCCCCCCCAGGCGCTGTATAATCCTCCGGGTTTAGCGCTTCCCCCTTGATTATAATAATAATAATAATACGAAGACCTACTTACACTAATGGATGATTCTACTGTGATCCCATCTCCTGCTTTGTCTTGCCTGTCTACAGTATACAGTGGTACCTTGACTTAAGAGTTTAATTTGTTCCTTGACAAAGCTCGTAACTCAATTTGCTCGTATATCAAATCAATTTTCCTCATTTAAATGAATTGAAGTGCCATTAATCCGTTCCAGCCCCCCAAAAAAACACCCTAATTTTTATGTTACGGGTTTTTAAATAAGAAAAATGTATTTACGGTAGAACCCCAGTTTTCATAATCCTTTCCAGAAGGTTGGCCTAAATCTGAAATGGCCGAAAACCTTAAGAAATTAAGAAATAATGCAAATCCAGTTAATCCATTTCAGACACCCAAAAATATTAACAAAAAATACATTTTATAGAGAACAACTATAGTTTTACATACAGAAAACTATGAGAAATAAATGTAAATGACTAATATTAATGATAAATATTACATACTTTGTTGAAGACTGGTTGGTGAGGATTATTTATTTGTAGTCCCAGAGGGACTACATCCCAGGCATATACATACCGGCTACATACACTGCAGCCTACAGCCATATTATTACCATCAACATACCATGTTCACTGAGTTTAATCATTTCTAACAACTACCTTTAGATGCCATCATAAACAAAGGGAGAAGTAATGAATAATTCATGCTGAGAATTGTAAACAAAAGCCTTATGTACTATTAAGGGCGGTTCCTGGGCCACCGCAGATTCATACATGTTTTCTCTGAAGCTGGACCAGAGAAAACAATGTTTACCCTCCACCTGACCCCACCCCTCGAGAGCATATAAACACTGCATGTTTATATGCTCTGTAATGTGTTTCTTACAGTATAATTTTGAAGAAAATATCATAGATGGATTAATGAAAATGTCCATATTAACCTAAAACAAAACATTTAATGTGCCCAAGAGTGATTATTATTACGTACTATTAGTATTACTGTGGCGTTAAGATTAGTGAACGAGTAACAATGGCATGTTTATATGCTATGTTATCTCTTGCTACCCTCTACCCCTGCACTATCCACTGCCCCGCTGCACTCCATAACCTAATAATCATCCCTCTCCCTCTTGCTACCCAATACCCCTGTATCCTTCCCTGCCCTGCTGTGGTGTATGACCCTTGTGGTTTAGCGCTTCTTTTTTATTATAATAATATGCTATAGTAACATGTTTCTTACATAATTTTGAAGAAAATATCGTAGATGGATTCATGAAAATGTCTATATTAATGTAAAATAAGACATTTAATGTGCCCATAAGTGAGTCACAAATGTATGAGTGGCCCAGGTGGATGAGTCTGGTAACGTCGATTTCCGAGCCGATGTATGAAAAAATTCCGAAAAAAGTGCTCGAAATCCAAATTGTACGATTTTCACACCGGCTGAAAACCTGGGGTCCACCGTATAAATAAGAAATTATTTTTTCCTTTTTTGCCAGGTCCCACTAATGTTTTAGAAATGCTGGAGTAGTATATATGAAACTCCTTGAAGCATGGTGTTAGATGAGTGTCACTTCACTGCTGACAGTGCAGCATTGGAGTGACATTTGATGATCGTGCACTGCCTTGGCTTTATTTTTCACAGTTACACAAACATGTCTGTCTATCTGTTTGTCTGTCTGCTTCTATCTGTCTGTCTGTGTCTGTCTGTCTAGCTCTATGTTTATCTGTCTCTGCTTATCTGTCAGCCTGTGTTTATGTTTTCCTGTCTCTACTTGTCTGTCTCTCTCTCAGAGAGAGAGCTGCTCATGAACCAACAGGTATTACACACGATGCAGTCATGTCTGATTCCTGAACAAGTGAAAATGTGTATTACTTGCCAGTCATGCTTATTATGCCTTATATCTACAAGCTTAGTATAGCACTTTGTCTGGATTTTTTTGGGGTTATCCTAGGTAATTTACACTATGTATAACTGTATTTATGTGTAAATGTGAGATAGAGATAGAGGCAGATAGACAGAAGGACATAGAGATAGCCAAAGCAAATCAGCCAGCCGCAGGCCAACCAGCCGACTGGCTGGACGTGTATTACGTGTTCCAGAATTGTTTCTCTTACTTAGGGCATACGTTATAGAACATTATGGCAGGATGACTCTACCAGTGGTATCAAAATTGAAAGGATGTTACACATTGGTTATTATCTGGGTTTTTGGTATTTCCTCGGTATCTCCCACGAGTGGCAGCGTATCTAAAGCTTGCTCGTAATTCGGATTTTGGGTCGCAACTCAAAGCAAAATATTGACCGAGAGACAGCTCGTAACTCAGAAAACTTGTAAGTTGGGTCACTCATAACTCAAGGTACCACTGTGTAATCCACTTCTCTAGCGATATGCTGTGCTTTCTACAAGAGTGATGGACTGAACACATCATTTCCAGACTGAGGGACTGATTACCTCAAACTACTACTCTCTTTACCCATTTCTACTTTGTATTGGACTGATGAAGCCACTGTGTGGTGAAACGTTTCCTTAATAAAGATTCCCATATGTTGCAGAAGTGTCTCAGTCTTTGATTGAAGTGTATCTGAGGGATTCCCTATGAAAGATGCCATGTTATTGCTGGGTAATAACATTCTTAATTCAACAAAATGTCCAGAACCTATAGTAACTAATAATTCTTCTCTGATGTTGGCCATAACTCGGGCAAAATTCCAAGGAATTTCTGTCGAGAGTGCTGACCTATTCTTGGATGACTCAGATCTAGAGCTAGACAATTTGTTTTACAAGGAAAACTGGCCAGAGCCTCGTAAATTTAGCAAAAAGTCCAGACCAAGCCTTCCTATTCCAGGGTTGCAGGACTGCCAGACATCTCTGCTTCCATGCCCAAGGGTCCTTCCTTAAACTTCGCTTTTCAGGCAGCCATGGGTGAATCCCACTCAGATCACCTAGTCAAATATGAAATTAAACACAACTTACTGCTCTGCACAGAGACTGGTAAGGGGGTAGGAGGAAGCCAAAAATTAGGTAGACTCTGATAGTTCCTAAGAAATTTAGGTCACAAAGTCTAAAGATGGCTCTCACTTTCTCTTTAGGAGGTCATTTGGGAATTATAAAAACTCTCTATAGAATACTGAAAGAGTTTTACTGGCCAAAATGTGAGAAATCACATTCGCTTTTGTAGAGAATGTCAAACATTAGGAAAACCTGGATACCCCATTAAACCCGCACCACTTCATCCCATACCTGCAGATGGAGAACCCTTTACCGAGCTAATCATTGTGGGGGACCCTCACCAATATCCAAGTTAGGGGACCAATAATTATTTACTATCATGGATAAAGCTACTAGGTATCCTGAAAAAGTCCCAGTGTGCAGTATAAACACCAAAGCCATTCTTAAAGCCATAACTAAATTTATATCTCATTTTGGCATTCCAAAGTCTATCCAGAGTGACCGGGTACTATACAGCCAAGCTTTTAGAGAAGCTTTAACTAGGCTAGGTATAATTCATAAATTATCCACTGCCTATCACCCTCTGCCCCAAGGCACCTTGGAAAGATTTTATAAGATGTTAAAAACCATGAGAACCTTTTGCACGCATTTTCCTACAGAGTGGGATGAATCACTTCCCCTGTTGTTGTTTGCAGTGAGAGAAACTGCAGTAATCAACAGGGTACACTCCATTTGAGCTCATTTTCGGGCACAATGTACGAGGTCTTCTGCGAGTGCTCAAGGAACACAAGAACATGAGAGAGAAGGAACACTGCGGCAGGCCTACTGACCCATGCGAGGCCAGTCCAAGTCAGGAAGGATGGATGGGAGAAGACGGCTGAAACGCACACTATAACCTTTCTTCAACCCCTGTCAGTCTGGGTTCAGGCCTAATAAAAATACGAATGATGCTATTATACACATGCTAGAACAAATATACACTGCACTCGAGAAAAAATAAGTCCCACTGGGGATCTTCATTGATTTACGTAAAGCTTTTGATACAGTTGACCATGATTTGTTGCACATAAAATTATCGCACTATGGTATAAAAGGGCACTCCCTCAACTACCTAAAGTCATACCTCAGCAACAGAAGCCAATATGTGTACACAAATGGAGCAAACTTCCACACAACCAGTTACA
>NW_027201466.1:0-10379 GCF_038502225.1 Cherax quadricarinatus
GATAATGATAGTACTGAGACTAGCACGATAATGATAGTACTGAGACTAGCACGATAATGATAGTACTGGGACTAGCACGATAATGATAGCAATTAGACTAGCACGATAATGATAGTACTGATACTAGCACGATAATGATAGTAATGAGACTAGCACGATAACGATAATACTGAGACTAGCACGATAATGATAGTACTGGAGTAGCACTATAATGATAGTACTGGGACTAGCACGATAATGATAGTAGTGGGACTATCACGATAATGATAGTACTGAGACTAGCACGATTATGATAGTACTGAGACTAGCACGATAATGATAGCACTGAGACTAGCAGGATAATGATAGTACTGGGACTAGCACGATAATGATAGTACTGAGACTAACACGAAAATGATAGCACTGGGACTAGCACGATAGAGATAGTACTGGGACTAGCACGATAGTGATAGTACTGAGACTTGCACGGTAATGATAGTACAGAGAAAAGCACGATAATAATAGTTTACCTGGAGTTTACCTGGAGAGAGTTTCAGGGGTCAACGCCCCCGCGGCCCGGTCTGTGACCAGGCCTCCTGGTGGATCAGAGCCTGATCAACCAGGCTGTTGCTGCTGGCTGCACGCAAACTTACGTACGAGCCACAGCCCGGCTGATCAGGAACTGACTTTAGGTGCTTGTCCAGTGCCAGCTTGAAGAATGCCAGGGGTCTGTTGGTAATCCCCCTTATGTGTGCTGGGAGGCAGTTGAACAGTCTCGGGCCCCTGACACTTATTGTATGGTCTCTTAACGTGCTAGTGACACCCCTGCTTTTCATTGGGGGGATGGTGCATCGTCTGCCAAGTCTTTTGCTTTCGTAGTGAGTGATTTTCGTGTGCAAGTTCGGTACTAGTCCCTCTAGGATTTTCCAGGTGTATATAATCATGTATCTCTCCCTCCTGCGTTCCAGGGAATACAGGTTTAGAAACCTCAAGCGCTCCCAGTAATTGAGGTGTTTTATCTCCGTTATGCGCGCCGTGAAAGTTCTCTGTACATTTTCTAGGTCGGCAATTTCACCTGCCTTGAAAGGTGCTGTTAGAGTGCAGCAATATTCCAGCCTAGATAGAACAAGTGACCTGAAGAGTGTCATCATGGGCTTGGCCTCCCTAGTTTTGAAGGTTCTCATTATCCATCCTGTCATTTTTCTAGCAGATGCGATTGATACAATGTTATGGTCCTTGAAGGTGAGATCCTCCGACATAATCACTCCCAGGTCTTTGACGTTGGTGTTTCGCTCTATTTTGTGGCCAGAATTTGTTTTGTACTCTGATGAAGATTTAATTTCCTCATGTTTACCATATCTGAGTAATTGAAATTTCTCATCGTTGAACTTCATATTGTTTTCTGCAGCCCACTGAAAGATTTGGTTGATGTCCGCCTGGAGCCTTGCAGTGTCTGCAATGGAAGACACTGTCATGCAGATTCGGGTGTCATCTGCAAAGGAAGACACGGTGCTGTGGCTGACATCCTTGTCTATGTCGGATATGAGGATGAGGAACAAGATGGGAGCTAGTACTGTGCCTTGTGGAACAGAGCTTTTCACCGTAGCTGCCTCGGACTTTACTCTGTTGACGACTACTCTCTGTGTTCTGTTAGTGAGGAAATTATAGATCCATCGACCGACTTTTCCTGTTATTCCTTTAGCGCGCATTTTGTGCGCTATTACGCCATGGTCACACTTGTCGAAGGCTTTTGCAAAGTCTGTATATATTACATCTGCATTCTTTTTGTCTTCTAGTGCATTTAGGACCTTGTCGTAGTGATCCAGTAGTTGAGACAGACAGGAGCGACCTGTTCTAAACCCATGTTGCCCTGGGTTGTGTAACTGATGGGTTTCTAGATGGGTGGTGATCTTGCTTCTTAGGACCCTTTCAAAGATTTTTATGATATGGGATGTTAGTGCTATTGGTCTGTAGTTCTTTGCTGTTGCTTTACTGCCCCCTTTGTGGAGTGGGGCTATGTCTGTTGTTTTTAGTAACTGAGGGACGACCCCCGTGTCCATGCTCCCTCTCCATAGGATGGAAAAGGCTCGTGATAGGGGCTTCTTGCAGTTCTTGATGAACACAGAGTTCCATGAGTCTGGCCCTGGGGCAGAGTGCATGGGCATGTCATTTATCGCCTGTTCGAAGTCATTTGGCGTCAGGATAACATCGGATAGGCTTGTGTTAATCAAATTTTGTGGCTCTCTCATAAAAAATTCATTTTGATCTTCGACTCTCAGTCTGGTTAGCGGCTTGCTAAAAACTGAGTCATATTGGGACTTGAGTAGCTCACTCATTTCCTTGTTGTCATCTGTGTAGGACCCATCTTGTTTAAGTAGGGGCCCAATACTGGACGTTGTTCTCGATTTTGATTTGGCATAGGAGAAGAAATACTTTGGGTTTCTTTCGATTTCATTTATGGCTTTTAGTTCTTCCCGCGATTCCTGACTCCTAAAGGATTCTTTTAGCTTAAGTTCGATGCTTGCTATTTCTCTGACCAGTGTCTCCCTGCGCATTTCAGATATATTGACCTCTTTTAGCCGCTCTGTTATTCTTTTCCGTCGCCTGTAAAGGGAGCGCCTGTCTCTTTCTATTTTACATCTACTCCTCCTTTTTCTTAGAGGAATAAGCCTTGTGCATACATCGAGTGCCACCGAGTTAATCTGTTCTAGGCATAAGTTTGGGTCTGTGTTGCTTAGTATATCTTCCCAGCTTATATCGGTTAGGACTTGGTTTACTTGGTCCCACTTTATGTTTTTGTTATTGAAGTTGAATTTGGTGAATGCTCCCTCGTGACTAGTCTCATTTTGTCGGTCTGGGGCTCCACGCATACATGTCTGAACCTCAATTATGTTGTGATCTGAGTATATTGTTTTTGATATGGTGACATTTCTTATCAGATCATCATTGTTAGTGAAGATGAGGTCTAGTGTATTCTCCAGTCTAGTAGGCTCTATTATTTGCTGGTTTAAATTGAATTTTGTGCAGAGATTTAAAAGCTCGTGTGAGTGTGAGTTTTCATCAGAGCTGCCTCCTGGTGTTATTACTGCAACAATATTATTTGCTATATTCCTCCATTTTAGGTGCCTTAAGTTGAAATCCCCCAGGAGCAAGATGTTGGGTGCAGGAGCTGGAAGATTTTCCAGACAGTGGTCAATTTTTAACAGCTGTTCCTGGAATTGCTGGGATGTTGCATCCGGAGGCTTGTAGACTACCACAATGACTAGGTTTTGGTTCTCGACCTTTACTGCTAAAACTTCCACTACGTCATTTGAGGCATTAAGCAGTTCTGTGCAAACAAGTGACTCTGCAATGTACAGGCCAACCCCCCCCCCCTTTTGCCTGTTCACTCTGTCACATCTGTATAGGTTGTAACCTGGGATCCATATTTCGTTGTCCAAGTGATCCTTTATGTGGGTCTCAGTGAAAGCCGCGAACATTGCCTTTGCCTCTGCAAGCAGTCCACGGATGAAAGGTATTTTGTTGTTTGTTGCTGGCTTTAGACCCTGTATATTTGCAAAGAAGAATGTTATCGGACTGGTGGTATTGTTGGTACTGGGGGGGGATTTTTTTTCCGGCATTAGTATCTGTATCTGTTGGTTTGGAGTGGAGGCCATCGACTGTGGTTCCACTCCAGGAATGACTGGATTTGGTGTACGATTTCTGCCATTTCCTGCCAGTTTTTTTTCCTTCCTGGCACTAAAAAACCTCTCCCTCTTGAGTGGCTGTGGCTACCCAGGTTTTCCCATGGCCTGGATGTTTTGTATCTTTTTGTCCCCTTTAGATGGTATGCCTGGCAATTTAAGTTATAGCACAGTCTTTCCTGTACTGAAGAGGTACACATTTCAGGGTGAAAAAGCTTACAGGAAGGGAGTTTGCATTTTCCTGTTGTCATATGGGCATGACATTTTCTAGGGTGGTCATAGTTGCATGTCCCATCTGTTTTTCCAGATTTCCCATGCCAGCAGATACCAAGTGCATAGTATGTGCACAGGCTTGGTTTCCGTTTGCCTTGGGTTTCTGTGACTGTATTCCCTGTTGGTGCATGTTTCCCTGTCTTACTCCTATCCTCCCTAGCACCAACAATGGAGCTCCCACCAGTTGTTTTTGGTAATTTATCCTCACTATTGCTATTGGAGTCCTCTTGTTTGCTATTTCCTGCGGTATTTCTAGTTTGCAATATTGGTTTTATCTTATCTTTGACTACACTTGTTTCCCTACTATGGCTCCTGTCCTCTATGAGGTCATTTATATGTATTCCTTCCTGCGTATAATTCCCGACTACCTGGACAAAATCTCCAGCTTCACCATTACTGTCTCCCAGGACAGTATCTCCAGCTTCACCATTTCTGTCTCCCAGGACAGCACCTCCAGCTTCACCATTACTGTCTCCCAGGACAGCACTATCAGCCCCACATTTACTGACTACCAGGACATCACCTCCAGCCTTACAGTTTCTGACTACATGGCCAGTATCAAGGGCAGTACCATTCAGCCCAGACTTTTTATGTTCCCATCTGTTGTAGAAAGCTTCCAGGTTTTCTATGAAAGCAGCTTTGATGTTATCCTCTTTTAATACCCTTGTGATTTTAGTCCACAGATTTTCCTCATTTGGGCATACCCAAAAACACTTCTCTGTTTTAATACTGCTTGTAGCTAGTTCTGGGATATCTGCACAAGGGGCGTGACACCAATTTCCACAAAAAATGACAATTTATCCATGTACTGAGACTAGCACGATAATAATAGTAGTTGGACCAGCACGATAATGATAGTACTGAGACTAGCACGATAATGATAGTAGTGGGACTAGCACGATAATGATAGTAGTGAGACTAGCACGATAATGATAGTACTGGGACTAGCACGATAATGATAGTACTGAGACTAGCACGATAATGATAGTACTGAGACTAGCACGGTAATGATAGTACTGGGACTAGCACGATAATGATAGTACTGAGTCTAGCACGATAATGATAGTACCGAGACTAGCACGATAATGACAGTACTGACACTAGAACGATAATGATAGTACTGAGACTAGCACGATAATGATAGTACTGACACTAGAACGATAATGATAGTACTGAGACTAGCACGATAATGATAGTACTGGGACTAGAACGATAATGATAGTATTGGGACTTGCACGATAATGATACTACTGAGACTAGCACGATAATGATAGTCCTGAGACTAGCACGATAATGATAGTACTGAGACTAGCACGATAATGATAGTACTGAGACTAGGACGATAAAGATAGTAATGAGACTAGCACGATAATGATAGTACTGAGACTAGCACGATAATGATACTACTGAGACTATCACGATAATGATAGTAATGAGGCTAGCACGATAATGATAGTACTGAGACTAGCACGATAATGATACTACTGAGACTATCACGATAATGATAGTACTGAGACTAGCACGATAATGATAGTACTGAGACTAGCACGATAATGATACTACTGAGACTATCATGATAATGATAGTAATGAGGCTAGCACGATAATGATAGTACTAAGACTATCACGATAATGATACTACTGAGACTATCACGATAATGATAGTACTGAGACTAGCACGATAATGATAGTACTGGAACTAGCAAGATAATGATAGCACTGGGTCTAGCAGGATAATGATAGTACTGGGACTAGCACAATAATGATAGTACTGAGACTAGCACGATAATGACAGTAATGAGACTAGCACGATAATGATAGTAATGAGACTAGCACGATAATGATAGTACTGAGACTAGCACGATAATGATAGTAATGAGACTAGCACGATAATGATAGTACTGAGACTAGCACGATAATGATAGTACTGAGACTAGCACGATAATGATAGTACTGAGACTAGCACGATAATGATAGTACTGACTAGACTAGCACGATAATGATAGTAATGAGACTAGCACGATAATGATAGTACTGAGACTAGCACGATAATGATAGTACTGAGACTAGCACGATAATAATAGCAGTACTGAGACTAGCACGATAATGATATTACTGAGACTAGCAAGATAATGATAGTACTGAGACTAGCGCGATGTACTGGACTAGCACGATAATGATAATGATAGCACTGAGACTAGCACGATAATGATAGTACTGAGACTAGCACTATAATGATAGTACTGAGACTAGCACGATAATGACAGTAATGAGACTAGCACGATAATGATAGTACTGAGACTAGCACGATAATGATAGTACTGAGACTAGCACGATAATGATAGTACTGAGACTAGCACGATAATGATAGTACTGAGACTAGCACGATAATGATAGTACTGAGACTAGCACGATAATGATAGTACTGAGACTAGCACGATAATGATAGTACTGAGACTAGCACGATAATGATAGTAATGAGACTAGCACGATAATGATAGTACTGAGACTAGCACGATCATGATAGAACTGGGACTAGCACGATAAAGATAGTACTGATAGACTAGCACGATAATGATAGTACAGAGACTAGCACGATAATGATAGTACTGAGACTAGCACGATAATGATAGTACTGAGACTAGCACGATAATGATAGTACTGAGACTAGCACGATAATAGATAGTACTGATAGACTAGCACGATAATGATAGTACTGGGACTAGCACGATAATGATAGTACTGAGACTAGCACGATAATGATAGAACTGGGACTAGCACGATAATGATAGTACTGAGACTAGCACGATAATGATAGTACTGAGACTAGCACGATAATGATAGTACTGGGACTAGCACGATAATGATAGCAATGAGACTAGCACGATAATGATAGTACTGAGACTAGCACGATAATGATAGTACTGGGACTAGCACGATAATGATAGTACTGAGACTAGCACGATAATGATAGTACTGAGACTAGCACGATAATGATACTACTAAGACTAGCACGATAATGATGGTACTGACACTAGCACGATAATAATAGTACTGAGACTAGCACGATAATAGTAGTACTGGAGTAGCACGATAATGATAGTAATGGGACTAGCACGATAATGATAGTACTGGGACTAGCACGATAATGATAGTACTGAGACTAGCACGATAATGATAGTACTGAGACTAGCACGATAATGATAGTACTGAGACTAGCACGATAATGATAGTAATGAGACTAGCACGATAATGATAGTACTGAGACTAGCACGATAATGATAGTACTGAGACTAGCACGATAATGATAGTACTGATACTAGCAGGATAATGAGACTAGCAGTACTGGACTAGCATGATAATGATAGTACTGAGACTAGCACGATAATGACAGTAATGAGACTAGCACGATAATGATAGTACTGAGACTTGAGACTAGCACGATAATGATAGTACTGGGACTAGCACGACATTGATAGTGCTGACTCAAGCTCGATAATGATAGAACTGGGACTAGTACGATAATGATAGTACTGGGACTAGCACGATAATTATAGATAGACTAGCACGATAATGATAGTACTAGCACGATAATGATAGTACTGCACGATAATGATAGACTAGCACGATATGATAGATAGTACACGACAATGATAGTACTGGGACTAGCATGATAATGATAGTACTGAGACTAGCACGATAATGATAGTACTGAGACTAGCACGATAATGATAGTACTGAGACTAGCACGATAATGATAGTACTGAGACTAGCACGATAATGATAGTACTAGGATAATGATACTGGGACTAGCACGATAATGATAGTACTGAGACTAGCACGATAATAATAGTACTGAGACTAGCACGATAATAATAGAAGTGGCACTAGCACGATAATGATAGTACTGAGACTAGCACGATAATGATAGTACTGAGACTAGCACGATAATGATAGTACTGAGACTAGCACGATAATGATAGTACTGGAGTAGCACGATAATGATAGTAATGGGACTAGCACGATAATGATAGTACTGGCACTACCAGGATAATGACAGTACTAAGACTAGCACGATAATGATAGAGATGAGACTAGGACGATAATGATAGTACTGAGACTAGCACGATAATGATAGCAATGAGACTCGCACGATAATGATAGTACTGAGACTAGCACGATAATGATAGAACTGGGACTAGCACTAGCACGATAATGATAGTACTAGACTAGCACGATAATGATAGAGACTAGCACGATAATGATAGTACTGAGACAAGCACGATAATGACAGTAATGAGACAAGCACTATAATGATAGTACTGAGAGTAGCACGATAATGAGAGCAATGAGACTAGCACGACAATGACAGTAATGAGACTAGCACTATAATGATAGTACTGAGACTAGCACGATAATGATAGTACTGAGACTAGCACGATAATGATAGTACTGAGACTAGCACGATAATGATAATACTGAGACTAGCACGATAATGATAATACTGGGACTAGCACGATAATGATAGTAGTGAGACTAGCACGATAATGATAGTACTGAGACTAGCACGATAATGATAGTACTGAGACTAGCAGGATAATGATAGTACTGGGACTAGCACGATAATGATAGTAGTGAGACTAACACGAAAATGATAGCAATGGGACTAGCACGATAGTACTGAGACTATAGCACGATAATGATAGGAGACTAGCACGATAATGATAGTACTGAGACTAGCACGATAATGATAGCAGATACTGAGACTAGCACGATAATACTAGTACTGAGACTAGCACGATAATGATAGTTCTGAGACTAGCACGATAATGATAGTGCTGAGACTAGCACGATAATGATAGTACTGAGACTAGCACGATAATGATAGTAATGAGACTAGCACGATAATGATAGTACTGAGACTAGCACGATAATGATAGTACTGGGACTAGCACGATAATGATAGTACTGAGACTAGCACGATAATGATAGTACTGAGACTAGCACGATAATGATAGTACTGAGACTAGCACGATAATGATAGTACTGGGACTAGCATGATAATGACAGTACTGGGTCTAGTACGATAATGATAGTACTGGGACTAGCACGATAATGACAGTACTGGGGCTAGCACGATAATGATAGTACAGGGACTAGCACGATAATGATAGTACTGGGACTAGCACGATAATGATAGTACTGGGACTAGCACGATAATGATAGTACTGGGACTAGCATGATAATGACAGTACTGGGACTAGCACGATAATTATAGTACTGGGACTAGGACGATAATGATAGTACTGGGACTAGCACGACAATGTTAGTACTGACTCTAGCAGGATAATGATAGAACTGGGACTAGCATGATAATGATAGTACTGGGACTAGTACGATAATGATTGTACTGGGACTACCAATATAATGATAGCACTGGGACTAGCACGATAATGATAGTACTGGGACCAGCACGATAATGATAGTACTGGGACTAGCACGATAATGATAGTACTGGGACTAGCACGATAATGATAGCACTGGGACTAGCACGATAATGATAGTAATGGGACTAGCACGACAATGAAAGAACTAGGACTAGCACGATAATGATGGTACTGGGACTAGCATGATAATGACAGTACTGGGTCTAGTACGATAATGATAGTACTGGGACTAGCACGATAATGACAGTACTGGGGCTAGCACGATAATGATAGTACTGAGACTAGCACGATAATGATAGTACTGAGACTAGCACGATAATGATAGTACTGAGACTAGCACGATAATGATAGTACTGGGACTAGCACGATAATGATAGTACTGAGACTAGCACGATAATGATAGTACTGGGACTAGCACGATAATGATAGTACTGAGACTAGCACGATAATGATAGTACTGAGACTAGCACGATAATGATGGTACTGAGATACGATAACGATAGTACTGAGACTAGCACGATAATGATAGTACTGGACTAGCACGATAATGATAATGATACGATAATGATGGTACTGAGACTAGCACGATAATGAAAGTACTGAGACTAGCACGATAATGATAGTACTGAGACTAGCACGATAATGATAGTACTGAGACTAGCACGATAATGATAGTACTGAGACTAGCACGATAATGATAGTACTGGGACTAGCACGATAATGATAGTACTGAGACTAGCACGATAATGATAGTACTGGGACTAGCACGATAATGATAGTACTGATACTAGCACGATAATGATATTACTGAAACTAGCATGATAATGATAGTACTGATACTAACACGATAATGATAGTACTGAGACTAGCACGATAATGATAGTACTGACTAGCAGACTAGCACTATAATGATAGTACTGGGACTAGCACGATAATGATAGTACTGACTAGACTAGCACGATAATGATAGTACTGAGACTAGCACGATAATGATAGTA
>NW_027201467.1:0-10378 GCF_038502225.1 Cherax quadricarinatus
ATCAAGCCGTAACGGCTTGATAAAGATCCTGGAGAGAGAAAAGTTGCCAAAGTAAAGTGTCGTAAATGGTTTTGAAAACCGACAAGTTGAAGATTGAGACACTTACGCAACATATAGGAATCTTTATTGAAGAAACGTTTCGTCACACAGTGGCTTTGAAAACAGACAATCACAAACCGTTATCACATCTGTCAGACACTGCAACATCATGGGATCTTGATATAAGGAATTCTTCAATACTTGTCCAACCTTTGGACGAAGACCTACTTAAACTAGTGGATGGTTCCACTATGACCCCGCGTCCTCCTGCTTCCACTCGCCTTATGCTGTACTTTCTACAAGAGTGATGGACAGAACACATCGATTCCAGGCTGAGGGACTGATTACCTCAAACTCCTCCTCTCCTTACACCTTTCTGCTTTGCATTGGACTGATGAAGCCACTGTGTGGCGAAACGTTTCTTCAATAAAGATTCCTATATGTTGTGTGTCTCAATTGTCAAAATGTCACATTAGTTGCACTTGTGTCCTTTTTCCTAATAGTGAACATAGAAAAAGTAATTCTTCAACAATTTCAGTGTGACAGGTTAGAACAATCGCCTTATAACTCAGAGGCTAATAGACTAGAAAATGTTATAACAATAACAATCCGAGTACTAAATGACTTCGACAAACCAGTGGTGGTTTACGAACTGAACTAAAAGTACCCTTAGAAATTAGCGTTTAATACATAGCAACCTGCCGTGTGGTATGTATACCAGAAGGTATACAAACCAGTGCGAGTTAGCAATGGCCTCAAGGTATACCAGGTGAAGTCAGTTTCATTTTCTTTATGCACAAAAAGTAAAAAATAAATCTGACAAACGGAAGTATCGTGGAACTTGACTTTGGCCAGGAGGAAAAATGTTTTTTTCAGACGACAAGGTGACTGGCACTTAGAACACAAATACTTGTCCAGGATTATTTCTGAAAAGTACCTGGGAGTCCATCACTCCTCTTCCCCTCCCTCGCCTACTACAGTCATATGTAAAAAGGTAAGTGACTCTTCCCTCAGGTATGTTTTAAGATATTTTGTTGTCAATAAGGTGGGTTACAGCATTTTATATAAAATTCATAGTCCCTGGTGAAGGAAACGTCTTTGTAATAAAATGCTATAAACCACATATTGAGTCTTACTAATATACTGCTACGTTTATTTACATAATTACTATGACTGATAATACCACCCATAACCTTCCTCCCTCTTTCATAATAAGTAAGACTCGTGTCCAACAGTCAGGCATCTTTATATAGAAAAAAATCATCTACACAGCAGGCTTCAGCAGTCGAATAGAGAGGAGGCAGTAGAAACAGTGGAGATGTAATACCATCGCCCTGGAAGACGTACTTTGGAGGTTGCCAGTCCCTTCCTTCAATTGTACACTGTACACTGACTAATTTATGAGATGTCGTGTATTTTGAATGCTTTCTTAAGATACCTTGGTAGCTTTTGAGTCCCCCGTCTTTAATTTCCAGCACAAACATACCTCTATGTTCTTTCAATTAAGTCTTTTATAACTCAGCAATGGTCCACTCGACTGCTCTGGACAAAGTTGTCACCTCTTCTCCAGAGGGATGTGGTTGTGGTTGCAGGGGTCGATTCGCAGCTTCTGTCCCCACCTCTTCACTGGTCTACTAGATCGCACTTCCTGCTCCATGAGCTTTATTATACCTCTTCTTAAAGCTATGTATGGATCCTGCCTCCACTACATCACTTCCCTTTCGTGACCAATGACCTCGGTGGAACTCCCACTGAACTGACTATGGGCGGGTATTATTTGACCTGAGTTGATTTGAATCTTACGAATTGAACTTTTAATGAACCTTGAATTTTAGTTTGTCTTTTAGTGAGAATGACGTGTGTGTGTGTGTGTGTGTGTGTGTGTAATCTAATTGTGGTTGCAGAGGTCGATTCACGGCTCCTGGCCCCGCTTCTTCTCTGGTCGCTACTAGGTCCTCTCTTTCCCTGCTCATTGAGCTTTATCACACTTCATCTTAAAACTATGTATGGATCCTGCCTCCACTGCGTCACTTTCCAGACTATTCCACTTCTTGACAACTCTTTGGATGAAGAAATACTTCCTAACATCCCTCTGATTCATCTGAGTCTTCAACTTCTAATTGTGGCCCCTTGTTGTTGTCTCTCATCTTTGGAACATCCTGTCTTTGTCCACCTTGTCGATCCCTCGCAGTATTTTGTTATCATGTCTCCCCCCTCCTTCCTTTCCTTAACCTTTCCTCGTTGGACATGCCCCTTAGCTTTGGGACTAGTCTTGTTGTAAACTTATGCCCTTTATAGAATTTCCTAGCGTGCTTGGCCAGGTGTGGGTTATGGTTCCAGACTGGTGCTGCATACTCCAGTATGGGGTATAGAGTCCTGAACGACTCCTTACTGAGATGTCGGAATGCTATTCTTAGGTTTGCTAGCCATCCGTATGCCTCAGCAGTTATTTGGTTGACGTGCGCCTCTGGAGATGTGTTCGGTGTTATACTCGCATCAAGATCCTTTTCCTTAAGTGAGGTTTGTACTCATTTTGCCCCCTAGACTGTATTCTGTCTGCGGTCTTCTTTACCATTTCCTGACCTTCATGACTTTTCACTTGGCGGGGTTGAACTCCAGGAGCCATTTTCTGGACCAGATCTGCAGTCTGTCCAGATCCCTCTGTAGTTCTGCCTGGTCCTCTTGATTTAAATTCTCCTCATTAACTTGACATCGTCTACAAACAGGGACACTTCTGAGTCTATTCCTTCCGTCATGCCATTCATATATATACCAGAAACAGCACCGGCCCTAGGACTGACCCATGTGGAAAACCGCTCGTCACAGGTGCCCACTCCGACACCTCGTCGGATACCATGACTCGCTGCTCCCTTCCTGTCAGGTATTCTCTGATCCACTGCAGTGCCTTTCCTGTTATACCTGCCTAGTTTCCAGCTTTTGCACTAATCTCTTATGTATAACTGTGGCAAAAGCCTTCTTACAGTCCAAGAAAATGCAGTCTACCCACTTCTCTCTTGTCTTACTGCTGTCACCCTGTCATAGAACTCCAGTAGCTTTGTGACGCAGGATTTCCCGTCCCTGAACCCGTGCTGGTTGGCGTTCATAAACTCATCCTTTCTACGTGCTCCATCACTCTTCTGATAATCTCCACGACTTTGCATAATATACATGTCAGTGACAATGGTCTGCAGTTTAGTGCTTCGTGTCTGTTTCCTTTTTTAAAAATTGGGACTACATTTGCTGTCTTCCATACCTCAGGTAGTCGCCTTGTTTCGATAGATGTGTTGAAGATTGTTAGATTGTTTTGCATGTACTCACCTAATTGTGGTTGCAGGGGTCTAGTCATAGCTCCTCTCCCCGCCTCTTCACTGGTCGCTACTACTAGGTCACTCACTGCTCCGTGAACTGAATCATACCTCTTAAAGCTATATGTGGATCCTGCCTCCACCACCCTTTTCAGACTGTTCCACTTTCTGACAACTCTGTGACTGAAGAAATATTTCCTGACGTCCCTGTGACTCATCTGAGTCTTCAACTTCCTATTGTGACCCCTTGTTGGTATGTCCCATCTCTGAAAAATTGTCCCTGTCCACCTTGTCGATTCCTCTCAGTATTTTATCGTGTTACCATACCCTCTCCTGTTCCTCCTGTGTGTGTATGTGTGTATGTGTGTGTGTGTATGTGTGTGTGTGTATGTGTGTGTGTGCGTGCGGGTGTGTACTCTCCTAATTACTCACCTAATTGTGGTTACAGGGGTCGAGACTCAGTTCCTGGCTCCCGCCTCTTCACTGATCGCTACTAGGTCCTCTCTCTCCCTGCTCCATGAGCTCTATCATACCGCGCCTTAAAGCTATGTATGGTTCCTGCCTCCACTACATCACTTGCTAAACTATTCCACTTTCTGACAACTCTATGACTGAAGAAATACTTTCTAACATCACTTTGACTCGTCTGAGTCTTCAACTCCCAATTGTGACTCATTGTTTCTGTATTCCCTCACTGGAACATCTTGTATCTGTCCACCTTATCTATTTCACACAGTATTTTGTATGTCGTTATCATGTCTCCTCTAACCCTCTTGTCTTCCAATGTCGTCAGGCCGATTTCCCTAAACCTTAATTCGTAGGACATATCCCATAGTTCTGGAACTAGCCTTGTTGGAAACCTTTACACATTCTCTAACTTCTTGACGTTCTTGACCAGTTGTGGGTTCCAAACTGGTGCTGTGTTGTTTGTGTGTGTTGTTTGTGTGTGTGTGTGTGTGTGTGTGTGTGTGTGTGTGTGTGTGTGTGTGTGTGTGTGTTTTCTGTTTGTCTTTCTGTCTATTAGTGTTCACGCTTGTGCGGTTGTGAAAATAACATTGTATAGACCTAATTTTGTTATTGATCAGATGGCTCTACTATCAAAGGTGAGAGGATGGATAATCGTGTATGTAGTGGTGTGGGCGTGTACGCTGCCACCATCAATGGGGGACCTATCAGAAGTACTGAGAGTGGGCATCAATGCTCAGTTCTGCGAGCATAAGGGAGCCACGCTACTCTGTGACTACAAAGCCACTCAGAGGGTAACTATTAATGTTTTTAAATATATTTATATTGACGAAGAAGACACTTGAGGAACATTTGGGTAACCTGATAGTGGAAGCGTTCCATTAGTCCAGAACAGAGAAAGAACGGTATAAAATGTGAAGGAATTTGAGGTAATCAATCCCTCAGTCTTTTATCAAAATTGTTGGACTGGTCTGATGAAGACATTGCCTAACGTTCACAAAATTAATATTCTCAACAGTTACACAGATATCTCATTTATGAAATTGTTAATTTTGTAAACCGTTTATAATATTTATGTTATTCATCATTATATTTAGGATAATTTTTTTTATCTTACAATTTTTTTTTTACAGTAAACTTGGAAAATATCTGGTCATTTTATTGCTTTTTGTTTACAAGAGGATCATTAATTTCATAATCCATACAGACGCAATATTTTAACAGTAAATGTATACAGTATCATTAATGTAAACTAATCAGTGACTTACAGAGATGATCTAAGAGAACAGATGTGTAAATAATTTCGTCAGCCTGGAAGCCGGTATTAAGGGCTTTAGTCATGATGAATCTGAAGCATAGACGTTAAGATGGGCAGGATACAACTAATTTGTTCATAAGTTTTATAAGAACATAAAGACGGAGCACTGCAGCAGGCCTACTGGCCCAGACACCCAATGGCCCAAGCCTGGCCAGGGCAGGCCACATCCACTTAAGGAAAGAGCACGGCATCAGACCCATCAGCACTAGTCAAGTCCAACTCACACCCACCCACACCCACTCATGTATTAATCTAACCTATTTTTAAAAGTAACTGTACTTAACTTTGCAAATACTGATTTCAGTGTTCGGTGTGTTCTTTCTAACACTGAATTTAATTGGAGGTGGTTATGCAAAATAAAAGTTTGATGATTATTGACGCTCCTACAAAAGTCTTTAAATTCTGCAACACTTCGAGAAGCAGATGAAGTCAAAATACTGATTCATACGGGACTCTTCCTGCCAGAGAAATTTATTGACCTTCAGTAAAGCATTTGATAAAGAATACCATATTGTTTATTTGGATTTCAATAAAGTTTTTGAGTGAATAACACACACAAAGTTGCTAAAAAAAGAGGCAGCTCATGTTTTATGTTAAAACGTTGTCATGGATCGAGGCCAATCAATAAAAAACAGTTTTCCCCTGCATAAATGGCACGAAGTCATATTAAGGACCATTCACGACTGACGTTGTATTAATATTGGTAGAATTACCGACAATATGTTAAGTAAAAGGATACGAATGCAACTGATGTGACATTTTATTGTGACAACGTTTCGGCTTGATAAAGCTCCTGGAGAGCGAAACGTTGACACAATATGTCACATTAGTTGCATTTGTGTCCTTTTACGTAACGATTGGCGCTTTACAGAATGTACTTGGTGGTATCACAGTGGTTTTCAGAGTTAGGTGTGACTACTAAAGTAAAGCAAATATAAATAATTATGAAAATGGTATACAATAACGACAAGTAGATTAGTAAGACATGTTTAACGAAAGTGCTTTATTTTCATGCTGCAGCTTCACTTTGTTCCAGACAATGGAGCTGAACACTCTTCCAGGGTGAGGGACTGACCGTCTCAAGAACTATTTCCTAAAGGTAGAAAGGATTGATCATGTTTTTACCTTGCCACATACCTAAGATGCCTCCATGTTCTCTGAATTTGATTGAAGATGCCTACCGTGTAAGCGATAGGTTTCAAAAATAGAGATATCTAACTGTATCACTTGTATCTTACTCAACCAAATATTGCGAAGTAGTGTTGTCGGCCTATTGGTCCAAGTTGGTTTAAACTTAATGTAAAGTGGCAGTTTTGTTACCACTATTAATCAATGATCAATAAAACACCTGTGTTACACTTGGGTATCTTTACTGACGAAAAGTTTCGCCTACACAGTCTCGTGAATAAATAAACCAAACTTTGACGCGTCTTGCTCATTCATTTGTCGGTATTGTATACTATTAAACGATATAAATCCCACATGGACATAGAATCAACATGTACTAGAAATGTAAATTAGACTAAAAATGCGGATTATGGCATTTTATTGTGAAAACGTTTCGTTCACCAGGAGTTTGATCACTTGAATTCTGTAATAAAAATGGCCCTGTTGGTCGAAACTTCTTTACAATAAAATGTCTGTGTGTCTTATTTACACTGATTACTTACGAAATATACAGATCAATTTGTTCTCCATGTTTAATTTTATGTCTGTGTTGAGTTTACTTGTTCATGGATGGAAACATTTAGCCAGGCAGTGAACTAAAACTAGCTAATTATTGTATCTTTCGTAGATGGTTCATATGGATGAAGAGCTGGACTCATCGGTGCAGAAGGTGTTTGTGCACAACGCTGTGAAGCTGCAGTTGAGTGAGTCAATGTGTGTCAATGTTATGCTCATCAATGTGGTGGACGTCGTGGTTGTGAGGGGTGAGGGGTATCCCTGCGAAGCTGGCCTCCAGCTCTTGGTCAGAAACTCAACCTTGGACAGATTACCCAGTCAGGTGAGTTATGTTCACCTGGAGCATAGCATCTTCACCTCGCTAGCCACAGCTCTCAACATCAATCACCTCATCGTCATCAACTCCACCATCAAGGTCCTCGACATCTCCAGCCCTCTGCAGAACATCACCTCTAACTTCATATCGTCTAAAATAGACACACTCGAAAAACTGCATGTAGCAAATGGATCGGAATTCATACTCTACAAATCTTCTGTAGATATCATTTCTTCACACGGATTAATTATCAAAGGTCATGTAGTCCTGACAGAATCGTCAATATATTCCCCCTTAGAAAAGAGTGTCATCATGTTTCCAGGAGCTTCACTAAAACTCGAAAAATTTTCCGGCAACCTGGCGGTTAAGGTTAAGATACAGGAACTAAACAATGATAGACCACAAGTGATCCAACGTCCTTTTGAACCATGTATAAATATTCCATATAAAAGTTACTTTGAAGCATTTATTATGTGTCTCATACTACTGATAATTGTTTGCGTTTTCGATGTAGCTTGCATTTATCTGCTCAAAAGTAAAATATCCCGTGGAGACTGGGGAATGATGGAAAACAACAAAAGATCAAAACCAGACTTAGAATGTTCTTTGATAAATGGATTAATCAATACTTCAACCCAAGTAACTCTTGATGATATCATTTCCGAAACATCTGCAATTATTCCAGTCGGAAACTTAGACGAAATATATTCCAAGAATATGGAAATTTCAACATCGCTGCTCAGTGATAAGTCACAGTATGAAGAGAAACTCAGAGAGATTGTTGAAAAGATCAACGATTGCGGAAAAGGAAAAAATAATATACATAAAATTGTGAATAAAGGAAATAAATTAACAAAAGCGGAAGAAATTGAAGCAGAGCATAAAAAGGCACAGGAAGAAAGGTCCAGAGGTGAAGCTCTGGTAAAAATAAACATAGACAAGAAAATGATGAGACAGCAAGCCAGTGAACACATGGAAAAATATGTACAGAAAATGCGTGAGATCGCTGAGCAAGTTCTGGATCTCTGGAACAAGACGCTCATCTCATTTGACTGGAACACAACATTTATGGTAGATCTCCAGGAATGGTTGAATTTTTTTAAGTGGCAAATAAAGGAAAAGGAGAACTGTCTGAAAGTTCAAACTGAACAACAAAACTCTAACTATAAAACAAACGAAGAGATGCTGAATCAATGCGTTAGTGAGAAAAATGAGCAATTAAAATACAAGCTTGTTAGTGATATCCGTAGTATTGAGAGTGACTTTAATAATGATGTACGTAATGCAGGCAGTGAGAAGGAAATTTTGAAGAAACTTTATGATAAAAAGAAAGAGACGTGTAAAATCACATACGAAGTACTTAAGTGGAAGAATTTGTATTTCGAGCCTCAAAAGCTTAAGGAATCTCACGATGATGCACTATTATCTCTCACTGAAGAATTTTTGCAGGAAATGCGACTTACCTTAGAGTCCATCCTGACTATGCATAGACTGACTGTCCTCTTTGTAAAACACGTGAAAATTAAAAGGTCGTGGCAGGCGCCTGAGTGATGTACCCATCAGCGAAGCATCAGTAGACAGCAGTCACAAACGGAAATTCAACCACTATGAAAGATTGATTCTGGCTTAGTAAATTAGTTTTCTCAAAAAATTAATGAGCGCATAAAGAAAGAGCAAAATCTATAACCCTGTGTGGGAACCATACTTTAATAAAGTATTGTTCTAGCGAGAGAATTTTTCTTAACCTAGAAACTGCAGTGAAGATAATATCAACAGTATGGAAACTATATTTATCAAGACGATTCGCTTGCCGATCAAGTTTTTACTTCACACTCAGCAATATCTTCTCGAAGTGAACTCAGTGTTGTATGTTCTTTGGATTATTGTGTAAAAGTGTGTATAAAACAGATTTTTTATAAGTTTAAATCAATTTAAAATAGTTTACACACACACACACACACACACACACACACACACACACACACACACACACACACACATACACAGAAACACACACATACGCACACAGACCCAGACACACACAGATCCAGACATTCATGGTACGAGATGAGGCATCACAATGGGCGCCCGTGACGAGCGGGGTCCCACAGGGGTCAGTCCTAGAACCAGTGCTGTTTTTAGTATATGTGAACGACATGACGGAAGGGATAGACTCAGAAATGTCCCTGTTTGCAGATGATGTGAAGTTAATGAGAAGAATTAAACCAGAAGAGGATCAGGCAGGACTCCAAAGAGACCTGAACAGACTGGACACGTAGTCGAGCGACTGGCTACTCGAATTTAACCCAGTCAAATGCAAAGTCATGAAGATTGGGGAAGGGCAAAGAAGACCGCAGAGTGAGTATAGGCTAGGTGACCAGAGACTGCAAACCTCACTCAAGGAGAGTATAGTACCGAGCACTCATTTCGTCGCTTAACCGTTGGGGCGAACGGACGTGAGCTGAGCCTGCCCCCTGCTGTCAGCTGGTGACAACTTGATTTTCACAAAATGGCGCAGCAGGCAAGACGCCGGGTTAATACTGTCGGCATAGAAGTGGTGCGTGGGGCTGTGTATGCCCACTCGGCTCAAGTTTTACTACCTTCCATCATCAGGGACACATACGAGATTGCAAATGAAGAACTTCATGGTGTGGCCTTGAATGGGGCATACCGGATCTTTGTGAAGCTTCGCAATGCTAGTGTATATGAAGACATAGTCGCCAGATTCCAGGATCTTTGTGTGCCGGTAAATCCTTCTGTGACGGTAGGGCTCCATGATGTGTCCCGCTATTATACGTGAGTGAAGACAAGGAACGTACCTTTTGAGGCTGATGAGGCAGACCTGCGTGCCGTGTTTGAGAAGTTTGGGACTGTTTGCATGGCGACACTGGGGAAGTGGAAGGAAGGATCATATGCTGGGATGCCTGAGGGAAGTTTCTCTTTGAAAATGACATTGAGGCATCCCGTTCCTTCCTGTGTTTACCTTGTCGACTTCAGGACACAAGTGATGGTGACCTAAGCGGGGCAACGACGTACTTGTCGCTTGTGCGGCGCCTATGATCACATTGCTGTGCAGTGTGTTCAACGGCAGGGTTCACAGGCGGATGCTCAACCTGAGGAGGCACCGGAGGAACAGGAGACGATGGAGGAGACACGACCTGAGTCGCCTCCTTTGTGCAAGGCTTGGTGTGTGGAGGTCGACGAGGGTGAATTGAGGGAGGGAGAGTGTGCAACTTTTCCGGGGGAGCCGAG
>NW_027201468.1:0-10348 GCF_038502225.1 Cherax quadricarinatus
AGATAACATTTCCAGGATCGCTGCTGGTATGTCTGCATCTCTGCTGGTATGTCTGCATCTCTGTTGGTATGTCTGCATCTCTGTTGGTATGTCTGCATCTCTGCTGGTATGTCTGCATCTCTGCTGGTATGTCTGCATCTCTGCTGGTATGTCTGCATCTCTGCTGGTATGTCTGCATCTCTGCTGGTATGTCTGCATCTCTGCTGGTGTGTCTGCATCTCTGCTGGTGTGTCTGGATCTCTGCTGGTGTGTCTGGATCTCTGCTGGTGTGTCTGGATCTCTGTTGGTGTGTATGCATCTCTGCTGGTATGTCTGCATCTCTGCTGGTATGTCTGCATCTCTGCTGGTATGTCTGCATCTCTGCTGGTATGTCTGCATCTCTGCTGGTATGTCTGCATCTCTGGTGGTATGTCTGCATCTCTGGTGGTATGTCTGCATCTCTGGTGGTATGTCTGCATCTCTGGTGGTATGTCTGCATCTCTGCTGGTATGTCTGCATCTCTGCTGGTATGTTTGGATCTCTGCTGGTGTGTCTGCATCTCTGCTGGTATGTCTGCATCTCTGCTGGTATGTCTGCATCTCTGCTGGTGTGTCTGGATCTCTGCTGGTGTGTCTGAATCTCTGCTGGTGTGTCTGAATCTCTGCTGATGTGTCTGCATCTCTGCTGGTATGTTTGGATCTCTGCTGGTGTGTCTGCATCTCTGTTGGTATGTCTGGATCTCTGCTGGTATGTCTGTATCTCTGCTGGTATGTCTGGATCTCTGCTGGTGTGTCTGCATCTCTGCTGGTATGTCTGGATCTCTGCTGGTGTGTCTGGATCTCTGCTGGTGTGTCTGGATCTCTGCTGGTGTGTCTGGATCTCTGCTGGTGTGTCTGGATCTCTGCTGGTGTGTCTGGATCTCTGCTGGTGTGTCTGGATCTCTGCTGGTGTGTCTGGATCTCTGCTGGTGTGTCTGGATCTCTGCTGGTGTGTCTGGATCTCTGCTGGTGTGTCTGGATCTCTGCTGGTGTGTCTGGATCTCTGCTGGTGTGTCTGGATCTCTGCTGGTGTGTCTGGATCTCTGCTGGTGTGTCTGGATCTCTGCTGGTGTGTCTGGATCTCTGCTGGTGTGTCTGGATCTCTGCTGGTGTGTCTGGATCTCTGCTGGTGTGTCTGGATCTCTGCTGGTGTGTCTGGATCTCTGCTGGTGTGTCTGCATCTCTGGTGGTGTGTCTGCATCTCTGCTGGTATGTCTGCATCTCTGCTGGTATGTCTGCATCTCTGGTGGTATGTCTGCATCTCTGGTGGTGTGTCTGCATCTCTGGTGGTATGTCTGGATCTCTGGTGGTATGTCTGCATCTCTGGTGGTATGTCTGCATCTCTGGTGGTATGTCTGCATCTCTGGTGGTATGTCTGCATCTCTGGTGGTATGTCTGGATCTCTGGTGGTATGTCTGCATCTCTGGTGGTATGTCTGCATCTCTGGTGGTATGTCTGCATCTCTGGTGGTATGTCTGCATCTCTGGTGGTATGTCTGCATCTCTGGTGGTATGTCTGCATCTCTGGTGGTATGTCTGGATCTCTGGTGGTATGTCTGCATCTCTGGTGGTATGTCTGCATCTCTGGTGGTATGTCTGGATCTCTGGTGGTATGTCTGCATCTCTGGTGGTATGTCTGCATCTCTGGTGGTATGTCTGCATCTCTGGTGGTATGTCTGCATCTCTGGTGGTATGTCTGCATCTCTGGTGGTATGTCTGCATCTCTGGTGGTATGTCTGCATCTCTGGTGGTATGTCTGCATCTCTGGTGGTATGTCTGCATCTCTGGTGGTATGTCTGCATCTCTGCTGGTATGTTTGGATCTCTGCTGGTGTGTCTGCATCTCTGCTGGTATGTCTGCATCTCTGCTGGTATGTCTGCATCTCTGCTGGTATGTCTGCATCTCTGCTGGTATGTCTGCATCTCTGCTGGTATGTCTGCATCTCTGCTGGTATGTCTGCATCTCTCCTAATTTATCACGACTTCACGTTTTCTATAACTTTATTTTTCTGTTCTCGTGTATTTTTGAGACAATTTGCGAAATATCCCTTTCCAAGGGGTCTTTTTTGTGCTGAAGACGTGCTCTTGTTCCAAGGAATCGGTTGCATGTAGATAGTCTTACAAAAGATATCTATAAAATGGAACAAAATATATATTATTTTTATCCAATCGTCTAGAAACTATCATGAAATATAAAAGACGTTTACTATTACTCTCGCAAACGTAAAAATTTAAAGAGTTCAAAATAAATAAATTAAATAAATAAATAAAGAGAGTATTTGGTGCATTACAATATGAATCTAAGAATATGCCAACGTAATCAAAAAGGAGAATTGAAAAGCCGACTCCTGGAGTGCTCTAGGCCGGTTCAACTCACAGCCAGTCTCTCTCTCTCATTTACCTGTCTAAACCACTCTTTCAGCTACGCGGAATCTTTGCTTCAGTAATCCCACTTGACAGAGTTTCTTGCACTTGTCTACAACCTTGACAAGTCATGTTAACGTCGTTTTGTATCCCTCGTGTATGTTTATGGCAGGAGCGAAACAGAATGACTTCAAGAGTGTATCAGTCTGTAGTGGAAGGAAGGCGGGGTAGGGGTCGGCCTAGGAAAGGTTGGAGGGAGGGGGTAAAGGAGGTTTTGTGTGCGAGGGGCTTGGACTTCCAGGAGGCATGCATGAGCGTGTTTGATAGGAGTGAATGGAGACAAATGGTTTTTAATACTTGACGTGCTGTTGGAGTGTGAGCAAAGTAACATTTATGAAGGGATTCAGGGAAACCGGCAGGCCGGACTTGAGTCCTGGAGATGGGAAGTACAGTGCCTGCACTCTGAAGGAGGGGTGTTAATGTTGCAGTTTAAAAACTGTAGTGTAAAGCACCCTTCTGGCAAGACAGTGATGGAGTGAATGATGGTGAAAGTTTTTCTTTTTCGGACCACCCTGCCTTGGTGGGAATCGGCCAGTGTGATAATAAAAAAATAATTAAATTGTCCTGAGATATTTAAATTATATTAATATTCTTTTTAAGAGCGAATTTGCATATAAATTGGTATAATATTACATCAGTCAATAGAATAGGTTAATTAAATCTCATATAAAAAGTTGAACACCGTAATTTTGACCTTTTCTGATTATATATATATATATATATATATATATATATATATATATATATATATATATATATATATATATATATATATATATAGTTCTATTTTATTTTCTACCCTAGTTTTTAGCAATTTCGCCCAACGTAACAATTCATTACATGTTTTACACGGGATTTTGTAAACACATTTGTCACAGCTTTACAAAATCCCATGTAGAGCATGTAATAATTTTTTATGTAAGAACTGCTGGCGAGCCTCGAAAACTACGAATGAAACATGACAAAATTTGCTGCAGGTGGGATGCTGTTGCTGCTACAGCTGCGGCTTCTGGCATTGCTGCTTCTGCAGATGTTGCTGCTTCAGATGCACTGTCTGATGCCTCTGTTTCTGCATTACTGCTGTTTCTGCTGTAGTTCCAATTGCTGTTACCACTGTTTATTCTGGTGCTGCTGGTCATGTTGTCGTGGTTGCTGCTCTTGGTTCATATCCTGCTGTTGTTGGAACCTCTCTTATTGTTTCTGGTGCGGCTGCTCGTGAGGGTGCAGCTGCTGCTGTTACTGCATTTGCAATTATCAAATCTACCCACAAACCATACCCCCGGCCGGGATTGAACCCGCGGTCATAGTCTCAAAACTCCAGCCCGTCGCGTTAGCCACTAGACCAGCTAGCCACAACAAAGATTCATCCAACTAGGTATATTTCTACACCATAGGAAGGTTAGCACAGGCACCTCTGTGACCACAAATGCAAGTTTTTACAGACGAATCTCCAGCTAGCGTGGCCGTGACGAACTCTAGCTCAAGTCCCTTCACTGCCATCAACATGACTCAAGAAATCGTAATGACACGATTGCAAACAAACCATACCCCCGGCCGGGATTGAACCCGCGGTCATAGTCTCAAAACTCCAGCCCGTCTAGTGGCTAACGCGACGGGCTGGAGTCTTGAGACTCTGACTGCGGGTTCAATCCCGGCCGGGGATATGGTTTGTTTGCAATCGTGTCATTACGATTTCTTGAGTCATTATCAAATCTACTTTTTTACAGTTATTTCTGGTGCTGTTCCAGCTACTGTTACTGCTGTAACTGCTGCTGCAGCTGCTTGTCGTGGCAGTTGTTTTGCGTTTTTCTATTGCTGTTGATGCTGCTCTTGCCACTCCTACTGCCTCTACTGATGCTGCTGACTATGATGCGCATGCTGCTGCTGCTGCTGCCTCTGTTTTTAACATTAGTAAACCTAAAACTCCTTTCGGGTTTATCTTCCTCTTCTTGGGTATAAATCTGATCTTGGCTTCCATATATTTCTTCAACATTCTCTCCGTTGGGGAACATAAGGACATATGGAGCAGAACAAGTTTTTATTGGGACGATGTTTCGTTCTAAGGTGTGCGAAATGTTGTTCCAGTAAAGGCCGTTATTTCATGCTCTGTGATTCTATCTTTTCCTTTCTCTCACTTAATTTCATCAAGGAAATTCTTATTCTGTTGCAGTTGCTTCTCATTTTTGCTTCTCTCTATCTCTATTTTGCTTCTCTCTAGCTCTATCTAATTTGTGGAAATTCGCTCACAATGGTTCACTTTATTAGTTGTTTCGCTGATAGAGATGACCGAACCGTAAAATAAATCGTGCGCAGTGTCGTCTGCCATTTTACACACACACACACACACACACACACACACACACACACACACACACACACACACACACACACACACTCACACTCACACTCACACTCACACACTGGTACTGGAAAACTTCATGTGCCAACACGTAAGGGACACTACAAGAGAGAGAGGAGAGGATGAACCAGCAAGGCTGGACTTAGTATTCACCTTGAGTAGTGCAGATATCGAGGACATCACATATGAAAGACCCCTTGGGGCCAGTGACCATGTGGTTTTAAGCTTCGAATACACAGTAGAGCTACAAGTGGAGGGAGAAGCAGGAAGGCCAGGACGAATGAAGCCAAACTACAAGAAAGGGGACTACACAGGAATGAGGAACTACCTGAACGGGGTTCAGTGGGACAGAGAACTGGGAAGCCAGTTAATGAGATGATGGAATATGTAGCAACAAAATGCAAGGAGGCTGAGGAGAGGTTTGTACCCAAGGGTAACAGGATTAATGAAAAAGCCAGGATGAGCCCATAGTTTACCCAAAGGTGCAGGGAGGCAAAAACCAAGTGTGCTAGGGAATGGAAGAAATATAGAAGGCAAAGGACCCAGGAGAATAAGGAGAACAGTCGTAGAGCCAGAAACGAATATGCACAGATAAGAAGGGAGGCCCAAAGACAATATGAAAATGACATAGCAGCGAAAGCCAAATCTGACCCGAAACTGTTGTACAGCCACATCAGGAGGAAAACAACAGTCAAGGACCAGGTAATCAGGCTAAGGAAGGAAGGAAGAGAGACAACAAGAAATGACCGTGAAGTATGTGAAGAACTCAACAAGAGATTCAAAGAAGTGTTCACAGAGGAGACAGAAGGGACTCCAGAAAGACGGAGAGGTGGGGCACACCACCAAGTACTGGACACAGTGCACACAACCGAGGAAGAAGTGAAGAGGCTTCTGAGTGAGCTAGATACCTCAAAGGCAATGGGGCCAGATAACATCTCCCCATGGGTATTGAGAGAGGGAGCAGAGGCGCTATGTGTACCTCTAACAACAATATTCAATACATCTATCGAAACAGGGAGATTGCCTGTGGCATGGAAGACAGCAAATGTAGTCCCAATCTTTAAAAAAGGAGACAGACATGAAGCATTAAACTACAGACCAGTGTCACTGACATGTATAGTATGCAAAATCATGGAGAAGATTATCAGGAGAAGAGTGGTGGAACACCTAGAAAGGAATGATCTCATCAACAGCAGCCAACATGATTTCAGGGACGGGAAATCCTGTGTCACAAACCTACTGGAGTTCTATGACATGGTGACAGCAGTAAGACAAGAGAGAGAGGGGTGGGTGGATTGCATTTTCTTGGACTGCAAGAAGGCGTTTGACACAGTTCCACACAAGAGATTGGTGCAAAAACTGGAGGACCAAGCAGGGATAACAGGGAAGGCACTTCAATGGATCAGGGAATACTTGTCAGGAAGACAGCAGCGAGTCATGGTACGTGGCGAGGTGTCAGATTGGGCACCTGTGACCAGCGGGGTCCCGCAGGGGTCAGTCCTAGGACCAGTGCTGTTTCTGGTATTTGTGAACGACATGACGGAAGGAATAGACTCTGAGGTGTCCCTGTTTGCAGATGACGTGAAGTTGATGAGAAGAATTCACTCGATCGAAGACCAGGCAGAACTACAAAGGGATCTGGACAGGCTGCAGACCTGGTCCAGCAATTGACTCCTGGAGTTCAATCCCACCAAGTGCAAAGTCATGAATATTGGGGAAGGGCAAAGAAGGCCGCAGACGGAGTACAGTCTAGGGGGTCAGAGACTACAAACCTCACTCAAGGAAAAAGATCTTGGGGTGAGTATAACACCAGGCACATCTCCTGAAGCGCACATCAACCAAATAACTGCTGCAGCATATGGGCGCCTAGCAAACCTCAGAACAGCATTCCGACATCTTAATAAGGAATCATTCAGGACCCTGTACACCGTGATGTTAGGCCCATATTGGAGTATGCGGCACCAGTTTGGAACCCACACCTAGCCAAGCACGTGAAGAAACTAGAGAAAGTGCAAAGGTTTGCAACAAGACTAGTCCCAGAGCTAAGAGGTATGTCCTACGAGGAGAGGTTAAGGGAAATCAACCTGACGACACTGGAGGACAGGAGAGATAGGGGGGACATGATAACGACATACAAAATACTGAGAGGAATTGACAAGGTGGACAAAGACAGGATGTTCCAGAGATTGGACACAGTAACAAGGGGACACAGTTGGAAGCTGAAGACTCAGATGAATCACAGGGATGTTAGGAAGTATTTCTTCAGCCACAGAGTAGTCAGTAAGTGGAATAGTTTGGGAAGCGATGTAGTGGAGGCAGGATCCATACATAGCTTTAAGCAGAGGTATGATAAAGCTCACGGCTCAGGGAGAGTGACCTAGTAGCGATCAGTGAAGAGGCGGGGCCAGGAGCTCGGACTCGACCCCCGCAACCTCAACTAGGTGAGTACACACACATATACAGCGGGGCCAGAAGCTGTGAATCGACCCATGCAACCACAACTAGGTGAGTACACACACACCTGTTTATATGCACGTTTTGCATCTCTGGTGTGCTTTTGCTGCTGTGGGAGGGATCGTAGAGTGAGGAAGCTGCTCTGAGTTAGAGGTCGCTGTGTGTGTGTGTGTGTGTGTGTGTGTGTGTGTGTGTGTAAGTGTGTAAGTTTAAGTGTAAGTATTCTTAAGAAATGCAAGTCAAAACATTCAGAGGAGCGAAGCCTCATTTAAAATAGTCTTGCTCTCCATTAAGTGTCGCTAAACACACCTGCTTTCTCTGATTTCTACTGCTCGTTAATCCCACCTTCTCTTTAATCCCTGCTGATTTTCCTACTTTCCTCTTATGTATTGCATCCTTCATTTATTTCGTACACATTTCAGACCTACCCCTTCCGCTTAACACGTCTAAAAATGTATCAACATTTTTCTAATACCTGTTAAATAATAGATTCACCTTCTCGCTCTTCTACGTTGTCTAAAAATAAGAAATGAAATGGATGAAGAAGAGGAAGAAGGCCAACCAAGAGTATGGTGCATACTCGAGGTGATTGATCTAGTATTTTGTATGGAGTTCTGCAGTCAGTTCTGTCGAGAAAATCCTCTAGAACCTTCAGCTCTGGACGTTGCCATTTAAATCTTGACCTTTGGTCTTTGACGTACCGGTCATTGACCTTTTTAACTTTGCTGTAGTTAACCAGAAACCTTTCACTTTCATTCATGCTGGCCTCCGGCTACAGAGTTTTTGCTGGCATGGGGTAGTGGACAGACTCGTTCTGTCAGCGCTACAATCCTAATTTAATCTACGCTTTCTGCTACGGTCAAGCCACCACACACACGAACGTAATAAACTTGGATTGGTTTGTTAGGTTTAAAGCGTGTCGATCTAACGAGGGTCATTAAGGTTGACAGTCACCTGTTCACCTCCAGTCAACAAAGCTTTCATCCCTTAAAACCGGTGTACCGTAGCTCGATTGCTAGCGCACTCAATTCACACACTTAGATCCGGGGGTCGATCTCCGGTAGGGCTAGAAACATTAGGACGTGTTTCCTTAAGGCACCTGCTGTCTCTGTTCACTTATTAGTAAAATAGGTACCTGGGTGCTAGTCGACTAGAGGGTCGCATCCTGGGACAAAACTGACCTAATTTGCCCGAAATGCTCTGCATAACAAGGGCTTTCTATATAGTAGTATGTTATTGATGTCAGACAACACTGAACCAACAATAAGAGTGACAGCAGTGACAATAGACATCATCAGTGAGCCAACACAGCAACAGTAACAACAGACAATACTCAACCAGCACAGTTACAGTGACCACAGTGACAACAGCCATCACAAAACCAATACAACAACAGTAACAACAATGCACGCTACAAAAACTGACAACAAAAACAAACAAGCATATAAAAAAACAAGAAGGAAAGTAACAACAAAATTGACTTTTATTGGGAAATAACTCAGTAAGCTACTTGCAGTACCACTAAGAAAGCCCTCCTCTGCAACACCTCTGCTCCGCAGGATATTGACTTCTGCAAACTCAAATACCTGCCAGCAGAGACTGCAAATACCTTTGTGGTATTTCCAGTATATATAGGAATAGAGCATAAGGTATTAATTATACTTCCCTGAAACTGCAAGAAATAAAAAACTTCCCAAGAAAATAAATATATATAAATATATATATATATATATATATATATATATATATATATATATATATATATATATAAATTCTCTTCCTCATTCTCCCACAATGTGTATAAAACGGATCGAACTCTATCTTTTGACAAAAAAGGAGACTATAGAGCTTTATATATACTTTCAGATCTCCTACCCTGGAGGGCACATCTATTGTGACACACACACACACACACACACACACACACACACACACACACACTGCACTGTACTAGCTGCCGTGTGTTTTTGTGTCCTTCCTGTCTGGTTCTCTGGGCTGGTTTTTGCATGCCATTAAGCTTCCTAAAGTTATGTGATTGATGTGTTTAGAGAAATAGTTATTTAATTAATGTTTTGATCGCTAGGTGCTATTTAATTTCCAAAAAATAGCTTACTGATGGCGATTAAAAAGAAAAGCCAGACGTTACAGTGCAAGCTTTTATTTAAACTGTGTTGAGCTCTTGGTAGAGCTTTTGTCGAGAGTTGTTAAAGCTTTCTACTGGGCGAAACGTTATCGCAATAAAAGCTAGTACAGCAATGATTATTTCTTTAACAGCAGTAAAGATAAAAGTAATACTTGTAGAGGGAATAATACCGTAAGAGTCGATAATACTTTATATTTATATACTAGCAGTAATAATAATAATAATGCAGGTACTAATAAAATATAAAAATGATATTTTCTGCTTTATAATTATTATTATTATTAGCCATTATTATTATTATCACTTTCTGTAATAATAATAACACCTCTAAATTCTCTAAGTAAAGCTTAAAGAGCGAAATAAATCTCTGGTAAAACGTAAATTTATTTTACAGTAAAACTTTATATCAGAGTCGCTGGAAGAGGCGGTGAGAAACTTTATTGTGTAAACAGAGAGAAAGACAGTGCAGTAATTACAAGTAAACACGTGTCTTTCTCTCTCTCTCTGTCTCTCTCTCTCTCTGTCTCTCTCTCTGTCTCTCTCTCTCTCTCTCAGCTTTCTATCCTGTGCCATACTTTCTTTATCTCTTATATGATTATGGCTCTCTATTTCTGTCTGTCTCGTTAATCCTCTGTCTGTCTGTCTCTCTCTCTCTCTCTCTCTCTCTCTCTCTCTCTCTCTCTCTCTCTCTCTCTCTCTCTCTCTCTCTCTCTCTCTCTCTCGTTAATCATGAATTACAGTAATACATCATTGACGTTCGTCAGTAATTCCGCCATCTATAAGCCTCTTACACATAGCCAGATAATTACAGAGAGTCAATATTACCTTTACGCTGGGTTTACCTAAGAACGGTTTTAACATACGATGCTTTGAGATCAGTTGTGTGGGACCTCTTGTTTATGTGTCCTTAATGACCTCTTATCCTTATCTTGTTATTGTTTCTCCTGCCTTTT
>NW_027201469.1:0-10347 GCF_038502225.1 Cherax quadricarinatus
TGTTTGCTCAGAGCCGGCATAGAACCCTTCGTTTTCGTTAATACATATTGTTTAATTGAAGCAGGGATCGAGCCCTTTGGTTTATTTATAGTTTGAGCGGAGCAGGAATTGAACCCTCTGTTTTCTTTAATACCCGTTTCATTTCCCCTGATAGTTTAAGTTATTCTTGCAAGTATGGATGAATACCAGTTTTGGATGAATGCTGGAAGTAAGTTAGGAATAACAGGGAAAAATTTAGAATCTTTCATTAGTGCTAAGATCCAGGAAAGACTTGAAAGAGAGAGAATTGAGAGAGAAGAGAGACAGTTAGAAAGGGAAAGAGAAGAAGTAAAGGAGAGAGAGAGAATCGAAAGGGAGGAGAAAAAGGAGAGAGAGAAAATCAAAAAGTGCACATATTCCAACACCTAATTTACCTCCCTTCACAGAGGGGGAAGACATAACTTCATACATTATCAGGTTTGAAAATACCGCTACCCTCTGTGAATGGCCTGCTGACACCTGGGCTACCAGGTTAGGAATGTTATTTTCTGGTACAGCCTTGAATATCTATGCAACTTTGTCGCAGGATATTATATGTAATTATAACCTACTGAAGAAGGCAATCCTTAAAGCATATCAAAAAACCACTAATTCTTACAGGAAAGATTTCAGGTATGCCACCTTACAGCCTGGCCAGAACTTTCAGCAGTTACAGGTAACACTCTTTCGTTTGTTCGACTTTTGGATAGAGAGTTCAGGAATTGATCACAGTTATGAATCTCTTAGAGACTTCATGGTTGCTGACCAGTTCCTGACAGCTCTTCCCCACCAGATACGAACATTCATCAGAGAACGTAACCTGATTAAAGCTGAGGAAGTTGCTGAGGCTGCTGACCTGTATGCTGAGGCTCACAATTCCTATAAAGACCTAAAGGGATCGAACCCTAAGGGCAAGGGTTCATCAGACCTTAAGAAATCAAAGCCTCTAGTGGAAAGTAAAATGACTTCTTTTATTCCTGTTTGTCATTTGTGTGGTGTTAAGGGACATAAACGTCCAGATTGTCCTTCTAAGAAGGTCCAAAAAGTTGGAAGATGTTTTAAAGACTGTAATGACCAAGCACCCTTCTGTTCAGGAACAGTTAATGGACTTAATGTATCTACCATTTTACGAGACACTGGATGCACATGTATAGTCATTTCTGATAAGCTGTTCCCTAACCTTAAAGAAACTCATTCCTCTGCTATACTTTCAGACTACTTGGGCCGTACAGACACTTTTCCTACCATCCGTTGTTACATTAGGTCTAAATGGTTCACAGGTTGGTCTGAAGCCGTACTAGCTCCCATCACTTCTTGCTCCGTACTAATAGGTAATGTAAAAGGTGCCATTCTTCCTTCTGAGGTTGACCTTTCATCACCAAAGATGGACATAAGTGTTTCAGATCCTCTTCCTGTAGAGTCAGAGAAGCCCCTCGAAAGTTCAGATGAGACAATGTCTCGTGAGATTCATGTGGGATTAAAAACCAGTGATGCTACTCTCGAAAGCGAGGTAGTAGGATCACCGGTTCACTTGTTAGATGAAAGTGAAGATATCACCTCCGATACCATAAATGTCTTGACTAGGGCTCAGACCAAAGCCCAGGCTTCTCCTACTGTCCATCCTTTGATTTTCCCTGACTTTAAGCCTTTAGATATATCGAAGGACTCCTTTGTCAATTTACAACGTAATTGCCCTTCTCTTCAGAATTGCCATAATGCCGCTAAACAAAATCAAGTTATCCAAAGGAAAAACTTTTCATATAAATTTGAATATATAAAAGGTATCTTGTACAAGTCAGTATTCAAATTAAATTCAGATGAGATAGACTATTCCATCTTAGTTGTTCCAAGTCAATGCAGAGAGACTGTTCTTAAAATGGCTCATGACCTGCCAGTGGCCGGACATTTCTCGCATCGTAAAACCTTAAATAAAATTAGGGAAACCTATTTTTGGCCAAAAATGTCCTCAGATGTCACTACTTATTGTAGATCGTGTAAAGTTTGCCAACTGTCATCCTCCCGAGGTACCAGGCGAGTACCTATGGTCAAAATGCCTATCTTTACGGTACCGTTTGAAAGAGTAGCTATTGACATCGTTGGTCCTTTATCTCCACTTTCATCTGGGGGACATAGATATATATTAACATTAGTTGATTATGCTTCGAGTTTCCCTGAAGCCATACCCTTAAAGACCATAACTACTACAGAGGTGGCTGAAGCCCTTTTGTCCATCTTCTCCAGAGTGGGCATCCCTAGAGAAATTTTGTCTGACCGTGGGACACAATTCACATCTGACTTAATGCAACATCTATACCAACTTCTGGGAGTGAAGCCTCTCTTCACCACACCCTATCATCCCAGCTGTAATGGGAGGATTGAGCGCCAGCATTCGATTCTCAAGTCCATTTTAAGGAAACTTTGCTCCCTTAAACCTAAGGAGTGGCATCGTTACCTACCCTGTGCTTTGTTTGCCATGAGGGAAGTTCCCAGTGACTCTTTGGGGTTTTCACCTTTTGAACTTCTCTATGGTAGACAGGCCAGAGGCCCATTGTCCATCCTTCATGACTTATGGACTAATGAGGAGGTAAATGCTGAGGTTCAGTCTTCTTACCAGTTTCTCCTTGACCTTAGATCCAAACTTGAGGAGACCTCTGACATAGTTTCGAAAAACCTAAGCTTGTCAATGGACCAGTACAAAACCTATTTTGATTCCAAAAGTCAGAGGAGAAGTTTTAAAGTAGGGGATGAAGTTCTTGTACTTTTGCCGATCAAGTCAAATAAATTATTAGTAGCATGGAAAGGTCCATATAAAGTATTAAAAATTTGTGGGAAAGTTGATTACCTCATAGAAGTCAAGGGGAAACCTAAGCTTTATCATATCAACATCCTTAAGAAATATTACCGAAGAAATTCGGTTAACTGCCTTAATAACTTTGACTTAGTTTTTCCACACGAACTTGATAAGACAACTGAAGAATGTAAAGTGTGCGTAATTGACACCTCTAACTTAGACTATGATGAAGAACTACATGACTTGGTGACTCTTGACCACTCGGGCGCAACCAACATTAATATTAATGAATCTTTGGATGACCATAAGAGACATGAACTACTTCAATGTGTGAGTAACTTTTCAGACGTCTTTACTGATATTCCAGGTGTTACCTCCACGGTAGTCCATAAGATTGACTTAGTGACGGACAATCCTATCAAACGAAAATTATACCCAGTTCCAGTTCACCTTAGGGATGCATTTGACCGAGAGGTAGACAAATTATTAAAACTAAAGATCATTGAACCTTCAGTATCTTCATATTGTTCACCAGTAGTCATGGTTAAGAAGGAGGATAATTCATATAGACTTGCTATTGACTTCAGAGGCCTTAATGCTATAACTCGGTGGGATGCTGAGCCTATGCCCTTAATAGATAGCGATCTACACAAATTTTATGACGCTTCCTTCTTTTCAGAGATTGATATTGCGCAGGCATATCATCAAGTAATGTTAGATCCTTCTTCTAAGCAGTACACCGCTTTTCCTACACACCAAGGACTGATGCAATATAGAACTATGCCCTTCGGTTTGGTAACTGCCTGTGCTACCTACGTGAGACTGATGAGAAAGGTCTTGGGTAATATGCCAAATGTTTCAGTTTATTTTGATAACATTTACGTAATGACATCCACGTGGGGCGAACATATCCAAACATTAACATCAGTTTTGCGTAGGTTACGCTCACATGGCCTCACTGCCAAGCCGAAGAAATGCTTCCTTGGGTATAACAAGATTAGATATCTTGGACTGATACTTTCTAATAACTCTCTGCAGCCTCTCCCCAGTAAGATCAAAGCTTTATTAGAATTTAAATTCCCCAAAACCAAGAAGCTCATGCGTAGCTTTCTTGGTTCTGTAAATTTTTATGCACGGTTTATCCCGAACCTTACTGATCTTACAGGCATCTTATCCGACTTCCTTAAAAAGTCTGTGAAGGAACCTCTTGAACTTTCCGACGTAGCTCGGGAAAAGTTTAATGAGATTAAAAGTATCTTTTCGAAAGACCCTATACTTAAGATTCCAGATATTAATAAAACATTTTGTTTAAGAACTGATGCCTCCAATACTGGCTTAGGTGCGGTGTTACTACAATACCATGATGGTACTCCCTTCCCTGTATGCTTCCTAAGCCGGAAACTCCTTCCCGCAGAAACAAGATACTCCACAATAGAAAAGGAATGTTTAGCCCTTGTGTGGGGTATCTCCAAACTTAAATTTTATTTGCTGGGAAAAGAATTCATTTTAGAAACGGACCACAAACCTTTGATATACCTAGAAACTTTTAAGGGAACCAACAGTCGCCTCTTGAGGTGGACATTGGCACTCCAGGCTTTTAAGTTCCATATTGTGTATATCAATGGTTCATCCAATTATTTCTCTGACTGGTTAAGTCGTGACAGTCAGTAGAAGATTTGTTGCCTTACGCGACTTCCACATGTTAGAACTTTTTCCTCGCCTATTCTTCTTATAATCCTTGACTATAAGTCTTGCTATGGGGGAGTGTGAGGTAAAAGTTCAATAGATAGGAGTAGCAAGTATATAGTAACAATAGTTTCATTGCCGGCTACTAGTTAAGGTAGGGTAAGTCAAGCTCCCGCTATTCCCGCCTTTTTTCCCCCTTCTGCCGGCTACTAGTTAAGGTAGGGTAAGTCCAGCTCCCGTTTTTCCTGCCTTTTCTCCTCCACCCCTAAAGTGATAGTTTGATTGCCGGCTGCTTGTTAAGGTAGGGTCAGTCTAGCTCCCGCTATCCCTTCCCCTCCCTCTCCCCCCCCCCCCCGAAAGGTGACGTGTGGGGCTCTGGTCAAACAGTAAATCACTCGACTCACAGCTCCCAACACTACTGTAAGTACATGCCTGCCTTGTATTCTAGTGGATTTATTGGTTGAAAGCTTCACTTTTGACCAATAATAAACTTAGTCTTTTCAGTCTTGCTCTAGGTTGACTGTCGTAATAATCACCACATCTTTTAGGTATTGTACTTACCATGGAGAGTGATTATTTAAGCAGTGGGTAACCAGTCTATCTTTTCAGCTTGGATGACAGAGAGGGTCACCTGTCAATCAACGAGAAGAGAACAGGAGAAGGACTAACGTCCAGAGACTTCCCCATTTTGGATTTAATTACCTGTGCACCTGTATGAAATTGCAGGACGTAACCCCACATCATTGCAGCGGTAAAGAACCTGCTTTCCTGTCATCGGGATAGAATACTCACGGCTATCTGTGAAGAACTAGCCAGTGGTGGTCACCAACACCTGCGACCCCCCCCCCCCCCCATCATCAGCAACGGCTACGATTTCAACAACAGTGTCACCAACACCAGACACCCAAGTTTTATATATATTAGCGTTGAATTCAGTTATCATTTATATTTTTCATTTTTCATTTTCTTTAAAATAGGATTAATATTTCATATTTAAGTGTTTTATATTTTATATTTTCTATATAATAAAGTGTTTATGTTTGTCTGTTATTATTTCTTTTTCTATTCATTAATTTTCCTGAGGAGGAGCCAGCCTTGGTAATACTGTCTGAAGTTGTTACAGGGCTGAGTAAGCCTTCACAAGTGGCGACCTTGCCAGGATCAACTCGACTGAATCAAGATTCAACTCCATCTCGAATCTACCATTGGAACTTCAACGCCGCATACCACAGACGGTTACCACCAGCCATGAGTAATCATTCTCTATGGTAGGACTACAGTACAGGTATTTAAAAGATTTGGTGATTGTTATAGTCTCAATTTATTGTAAGTCAAGTCAGGCAGGATATAATATTTAATTCTGCCACCATTCTTGTGAGCTTGAAACATTTTGGAGGATTAGACTCTAGGGACCCGAGATTTTCCAGTGACAACTTGTTTCATTGAGCTCTTTATTATATCAAGGGAACTGTCATAGGACACTCTTGATTTGTTGGTGAGAAGATTGGATGGTCAAGGGACCCCATTCTACTTACTGTTTGCTCGGAGCCGGCATAGAACCCTTCGTTTTCATTAATACATATTGTTTAATTGAAGCAGGGATCGAGCCCTCTGGTTTATTTACAGTTTGAGCGGAGCAGGAATTGAACCCTCCGTTTTCTTTAATACCCGTTTCATTTCCCCTGATAGTTTAAGTTATTCTTGCAAGTATGGATGAATACCAGTTTTGGATGAATGCTGGAAGTAAGTTAGGAATAACAGGGAAAAATTTAGAATCTTTCATTAGTGCTAAGATCCAGGAAAGACTTGAAAGAGAGAGAATTGAGAGAGAAGAAAGACAGTTAGAAAGGGAAAGAGAAGAAGAAAAGGAGAGAGAGAGAATCGAAAGAGAAGAGAAAAAGGAGAGAGAGAGAATCGAAAGAGAAGAGAAAAAGGAGAAAGAGAGAATTGAGAGAGAAATCCGAGAAAGAGAAGACAAAAAGACCAAAAAGAGCGTGATAGACTTGATCGTGAGGAAAGAGCTAGAGTACGTGAGGAACAGCTAAATTAAGAGAACTTGAGGAAAGAGCAAGGGATAGAGAACGTGAGGAAAGGAGCTAGAGAACATGAGTTAATAGAGAGAGAAAAGGATCGCGAGCTCGAAAAATCTCGCCTTGAATTAGAGAATAAAAAGTTAACTTTCTCACAACAGCAATTAGATGAAGGAGTAATGGAACAACGTGCAGCTAGTGCACATATTCCAACACCTAATTTACCTCCCTTCACAGAGGGGGAAGACATAACTTCATACATTATCAGGTTTGAAAATACCGCTACCCTCTGTGAATGGCCTGCTGACACCTGGGCTACCAGGTTAGGAATGTTATTTTCTGGTACAGCTTTGAATATCTATGCAACTTTGTCGCAGGATATCATATGTAATTATAACCTACTGAAGAAGGCAATCCTTAAAGCATATCAAAAAACCACTAATTCTTACAGGAAAGATTTCAGGTATGCCACCTTACAGCCTGGCCAGAACTTTCAGCAGTTACAGGTAACACTCTTTCGTTTGTTCGACTTTTGGATAGAGAGTTCAGGAATTGATCACAGTTATGAATCTCTTAGAGACTTCATGGTTGCTGACCAGTTCCTGACAGCTCTTCCCCACCAGATACGAACATTCATCAGAGAACGTAACCTGATTAAAGCTGAGGAAGTTGCTGAGGCTGCTGACCTGTATGCTGAGGCTCACAATTCCTATAAAGACCTAAAGGGATCGAACCCTAAGGGCAAGGGTTCATCAGACCTTAAGAAATCAAAGCCTCTAGTGGAAAGTAAAATGACTTCTTTTATTCCTGTTTGTCATTTGTGTGGTGTTAAGGGACATAAACGTCCAGATTGTCCTTCTAAGAAGGTCCAAAAAGTTGGAAGATGTTTTAAAGACTGTAATGACCAAGCACCCTTCTGTTCAGGAACAGTTAATGGACTTAATGTATCTACCATTTTACGAGACACTGGATGCACATGTATAGTCATTTCTGATAAGCTGTTCCCTAACCTTAAAGAAACTCATTCCTCTGCTATACTTTCAGACTACTTGGGCCGTACGGACACTTTTCCTACCATCCGTTGTTACATTAGGTCTAAATGGTTCACAGGTTGGTCTGAAGCCGTACTAGCTCCCATCACTTCTTGCTCCGTACTAATAGGTAATGTAAAAGGTGCCATTCTTCCTTCTGAGGTTGACCTTTCATCACCAAAGATGGATATAAGTGTTTCAGATCCTCTTCCTGTAGAGTCAGAGAAGCCCCTCGAAAGTTCAGATGAGACAATGTCTCGTGAGATTCATGTGGGATTAAAAACCAGTGATGCTACTCTCGAAAGCGAGGTAGTAGGATCACCGGTTCACTTGTTAGATGAAAGTGAAGATATCACCTCCGATACCATAAATGTCTTGACTAGGGCTCAGACCAAAGCCCAGGCTTCTCCTACTGTCCATCCTTTGATTTTCCCTGACTTTAAGCCTTTAGATATATCGAAGGACTCCTTTGTCAATTTACAACGTAATTGCCCTTCTCTTCAGAATTGCCATAATGCCGCTAAACAAAATCAAGTTATCCAAAGGAAAAACTTTTCATATAAATTTGAATATATAAAAGGTATCTTGTACAAGTCAGTATTCAAATTAAATTCAGATGAGATAGACTATTCCATCTTAGTTGTTCCAAGTCAATGCAGAGAGACTGTTCTTAAAATGGCTCATGACCTGCCAGTGGCCGGACATTTCTCGCATCGTAAAACCTTAAATAAAATTAGGGAAACCTATTTTTGGCCAAAAATGTCCTCAGATGTCACTACCTATTGTAGATCGTGTAAAGTTTGCCAACTGTCATCCTCCCGAGGTACCAGGCGAGTACCTATGGTCAAAATGCCTATCTTTACGGTACCGTTTGAAAGAGTAGCTATTGACATCGTTGGTCCTTTATCTCCACTTTCATCTGGGGGACATAGATATATATTAACATTAGTTGATTATGCTTCGAGTTTCCCTGAAGCCATACCCTTAAAGACCATAACTACTACAGAGGTGGCTGAAGCCCTTTTGTCCATCTTCTCCAGAGTGGGCATCCCTAGAGAAATTTTGTCTGACCGTGGGACACAATTCACATCTGACTTAATGCAACATCTATACCAACTTCTGGGAGTGAAGCCTCTCTTCACCACACCCTATCATCCCAGCTGTAATGGGAGGATTGAGCGCCAGCATTCGATTCTCAAGTCCATTTTAAGGAAACTTTGCTCCCTTAAACCTAAGGAGTGGCATCGTTACCTACCCTGTGCTTTGTTTGCCATGAGGGAAGTTCCCAGTGACTCTTTGGGGTTTTCACCTTTTGAACTTCTCTATGGTAGACAGGCCAGAGGTCCACTGTCCATCCTTCATGACTTATGGACTAATGAGGAGGTAAATGCTGAGGTTCAGTCTTCTTACCAGTTTCTCCTTGACCTTAGATCCAAACTTGAGGAGACCTCTGACATAGTTTCGAAAAACCTAAGCTTGTCAATGGACCAGTACAAAACCTATTTTGATTCCAAAAGTCAGAGGAGAAGTTTTAAAGTAGGGATGAAGTTCTTGTACTTTTGCCGATTAAGTCAAATAAATTATTAGTAGCATGGAAAGGTCCATATAAAGTATTAAAAATTTGTGGGAAAGTTGACTACCTCATAGAAGTCAAGGGGAAACCTAAGCTTTATCATATCAACATCCTTAAGAAATATTACCGAAGAAATTCGGTTAACTGCCTTAATAACTTTGACTTAGTTTTTCCACACGAACTTGATAAGACAACTGAAGAATGTAAAGTGTGCGTAATTGACACCTCTAACTTAGACTATGATGAAGAACTACATGACTTGGTGACTCTTGACCACTCGGATGCAACCAACATTAATATTAATGAATCTTTGGATGACCATAAGAGACATGAACTACTTCAATGTGTGAGTAACTTTTCAGACGTCTTTACTGATATTCCAGGTGTTACCTCCACGGTAGTCCATAAGATTGACTTAGTGACGGACAATCCTATCAAACGGAAATTATACCCAGTTCCAGTTCACCTTAGGGATGCATTTGACCGAGAGGTAGACAAATTATTAAAACTAAAGATCATTGAACCTTCAGTATCTTCATATTGTTCACCAGTAGTCATGGTTAAGAAGGAGGATAATTCATATAGACTTGCTATTGACTTCAGAGGCCTTAATGCTATAACTCGGTGGGATGCTGAGCCTATGCCCTTAATAGATAGCGATCTACACAAATTTTATGACGCTTCCTTCTTTTCAGAGATTGATATTGCGCAGGCATATCATCAAGTAATGTTAGATCCTTCTTCTAAGCAGTACACCGCTTTTCCTACACACCAAGGACTGATGCAGTATAGAACTATGCCCTTCGGTTTGGTAACTGCCTGTGCTACCTACGTGAGACTGATGAGAAAGGTCTTGGGTAATATGCCAAATGTTTCAGTTTATTTTGATAACATTTACGTAATGACATCTACGTGGGGCGAACATATCCAAACATTAACATCAGTTTTGCGTAGGTTACGCTCACATGGCCTCACTGCCAAGCCGAAGAAATGCTTCCTTGGGTATAACAAGATTAGATATCTTGGACTGATACTTTCTAATAACTCTCTGCAGCCTCTCCCCAGTAAGATCAAAGCTTTATTAGAATTTAAATTCCCCAAAACCAAGAAGCTCATGCGTAGCTTTCTTGGTTCTGTAAATTTTTATGCACGGTTTATCCCGAACCTTGCTGATCTTACAGGCATCTTATTGGACTTCCTTATTACTACAATACCATG
>NW_027201470.1:0-10338 GCF_038502225.1 Cherax quadricarinatus
CTTTGTTTCTAAGTCACAAGGCAAGCTATTACCAGTAACTTCATACACACATTTTTCACAGATTTTTCAGAGGGATTAGTTGTGTGTCATTGACAGCTGCAGTCACAGATTATTTGGTTTACTCCATTGGTTTTATTACCATTTTCAAATGTCTTTTGTTGGATATACAAATTTTATAGGATATTCTTCTTTCAACAAACCAGCTGTATCCCACTAAGGCAGGGTGGCCCAAACGAAAAAAAGAATTTTAGGAAAAAACGAAAGTTTTGTAGGATATTACCTTATTAAATTTGTGTATAGTGTTAGGATGAACTTTTCCAGGAGTTAAGGGTATGTTCCCTCACAAAAGCTCACAGTTCAGGTATATTACGTAATGGGTTTTACTTGTCAGAATAATGTGTACACTTGTAATATTTTTCACAAGCTAGGTTTTATAATTTTAATATAGTCATGAGATTGCCAATTTACATACTTGTATGTTGGAGAATCCTTATTTTACATACACATTTTGTAAATGATATATACATTTTATAATTAAAGCATTTATTAGTTTGTAAAACGAAATCTACACAGTATTTTTAATAATAAGCGTACTCTAAGGAAAGACATGATTGGTGCTTATTTTTTCTTTTTCTTTAAATGTCATTATGATATTAGTTGGATAGGTATAAACATCAATGTACAGCACTTTGTTGTCTCTTGTCCAAGCTTCACTACATGTGCTGTGTGTATTTTATAATAGTAAACATTGCTCAGTGTTAAGTGAATGCCAATTTCAAGTTGTATTGATGTTGTGTGGGAGAAACAAAAGATTCAAATAAAAGTACTTTTTTATAAAAGTGAGTTTCATATCTTTTACAACCTGGGCTTTAGTTAATGTACTTATAAAGCTTCTGACTTAAATGTTTAGATGTACAAGCGGTCCCCATTTGTACATCTCCTAAAGTTCGCGGCCCCAAACGATAAACGAAAATCTCTGGCAGGTGGAAAAGAGCATTTTTTTCATTATTGAATGCATCTAAAATGCCTGATAACATCTTTACACTATCATGTATTAAGTGCTCAATACAACTAGGCATAAAAAAAACAGATAGCTAAATAAATACATAGTACATACAATACTTAACATAAAATACATCGCCATTCATCCTTCCCTTATGCAACTGTTGTGTGAGAAAAGCGGAAATAAGCAATGACTCGATTGAAAGTCAGTGAAAATGCTGAAAAGAGGGAGCTGCATATGTGTGGCTCTCACGTACAGTCTGTACAGAAGTTTGACACCAGTAGTCCAACGTAATGACTTGTGTAATTCATTTCTCATACTGTACTTGTGTGTATTTTGTGGGATCTGAAATATTATGATATTCTGGCTGTGCTGTATAAACAGTTGTCAGTGAAGCATATGTTACAAGATTCACCCACTAACCTTGTGGCTATAGTGAGATTTTTCTTTCACATAAGTCATATTTTCATTTGTGTGGTCACTAACTCCTTTTGTGACCAACAGTAATGTCCAGAAGTGCAAATAAGAAGGATATTATGAGCTGTGATTGTCTGGCATGTGAGTGGCCATGATGCACTATTTCTGCTCAAATGGGACTAAAATTGCAGTTAGTGCAGTGTCTCGTCAAACAGTACTAGGGTTGAAAACAGCAGGTATAACCAGGATACCTCAGGGATATGTTTAAAAGACAGTATTCAAAATAAAGTTGCTAGTAAAGGCAAAGCAATTGATCAACAAACAAAGAGATAGTAGAGGGCAACGAGTGACTAACTCCCTTAAGGTTTACTATACAAATAGTAGGAGTCTGAGAAATAAGATAGATGAGCTAAGATTACTTGCAAGTGCAGGTAATATAGATATGTATTATTGCTATAACAGAGACCTGGTTCAACTTGAAAGATAGAGAAATGCTTTCTGAATGCAACATACAAGGTTATAAACTATTCCATACTGATAGGGTCAACAGGAAGGGTGGTGGAGTGGCGATGTATGTCAGAGATAATTTAAATTGTTGGACATGATATAAGATTAGAAACATCGGACACAGAATCTGTTAGGCTACAGTTTCCCGAGGGTAGTGAAAAGTTAATTTTGGGTGTGATTTATAGGCCCCCCAAGCCTTGATAGAGAGTTCAGTAAGCTATGGAACAAAATTTATAAGGCATCTAAATATGAAAATGTTGTGTTAATGGGAAATTTTAACTTTAGACAAATTGATTGTAACAATGTCACAGGAAATCTTGAGTCTAGTGACTTTCTTGATACTGTTCAGGATTGCTTTTTAAAACAGTTTGTGACAGAACCAACTAGAGGAAAGAGTCTACTTGACTTGGTTCTTGCCAACAAAGAATCACTAGTTAATAATCTTGAGGTTAATGATGAGCTTGGGGAAAGCAATCACAAATCACTTAGTTTCAACATATCATGGAGTTACCCGGATAACTGCAATCAAATCTCTGTCCCAGACTTTCACTTGGCCAATTTCACTGAATATATCATTGCTTAGTTAATCTTAAGTTAATTTTAAGCCTGCCCATAATGCTCTGCATGCAAGGGCCTTTTGGCATGTTACACTTAACCACTGTATTTCTTTGTACATCTATGTATCATGTCCAAATTAATAATAAATAAATAAATAAATACATGAGTGGGTGTGGGTGGGTGTGAGTTGGACCTGACTAGCTTGTGCTACTAGGTCAGATGCACTGCTCCTCCCTTAAGTGATGTGTCTGACCTCACTAGGTCAAGGTATTGGCTTAAGCCGGCGGGAGAATTGGAGCTGCCTCGCATAGGCCAGTAGGCCTGTGGCAGTGTTCCTTCTTTCTTATGTTCTTATTTTTTGTGACAAGGAAGAGACTCTTGTGCCAGTCTCTCTTCCCAAGACTGGTATGCCTAAATTAATGTCCTCAAGGACTCTAAAAGGGATTGCTAGTGAAGGAAAAGCAAATCCTTCCATCACAGCACAGGAAGTGAAGGAGAAAAATCCTGTTATTGGAACACGTGTCCCTTGGATGTCTCCAGCAGTTCCTCTATGATGATGGGATTTGGAAGTTTTTCATGCATGTAGTAAACCTCTTCTCACAGTTTGGCAAAAGGAGACTTAAAGTTTTGCAAGAAATACCACGAGTGTGATTTCGAGGAGTGGCAAGGACGTGTGTGGTCAGATAAACTGACCTTTACAGTGGCTAGTGGTGGTGTAAGGAGGGTGTACTGCACACCTCATTCTAACCCACACTGCCCTCACTACACTGCTGAGATGGTGAAATGCCTGCATCGTTCATGGTGTGAGAATGTTTCACTGATGGTATTGGGGAATTAAGAGATACTTCCCAGAAATATCATAATGAATTGGAAAAATTATTTGGAGCTTATAATGGATTTGCCTGATTATTTGGAAAAGGTCAGCAACACTATGAAAGACAGCACTCCTTGCCATCACCTGCAGAAGTATCAAAAACTGCTTAAGTGATTGTAGAGTGTGAGGGGTTATCTGAGAGTCCATTAAATTGGAATATTGTAGAGTGTTTACCTAGAGTTTACCTGGAGGGAGTTCCAGGGGTCAACGCCCCCGTGGCCCGGTCTGTGACCAGGCCGCCTGGTGGATCAGAGCCTGATCAACAAGGCTGTTACTGCTGGCTGCACGCAAACCAACGTACGAGCCACAGCCCGGCTGGTCAGGTACCGACTTTAGGTGCTTGCCCAGTGCCAGCTTGAAGACTGCCAGGGGTCTATTGGTAATCCCCCTTATGTATGCTGGGAGGCAGTTGAACAGTCTCAGGGGCCCTGACACTTATTGTATGGTCTCTTAACGTGCTAGTGACACCCCTGTTTTTCATTGGGGGGATGTTGCATCGTCTGCCAAGTCTTTTGCTTTCGTAGCGAGTGATTTCTGTGTGCAAGTTCGGTACTAGTCCCTCTAGGATTTTCCAGGTGTATATAATCATGTATCTCTCCTGCCTGCGTTCCAGGGAATACAGGTTCAGGAACCTCAAGCGCTCCCAGTAATTGAGGTGTTTTATCTCCGTTATGCGCGCCGTGAAGGTTCTCTGTACATTTTCTAGGTCAGCAATTTCACCTGCCTTGAAAGGTGCTGTTAGTGTGCAGCAATATTCCAGCCTAGATAGAACAAGTGACCTGAAGAGTGTCATCATGGGCTTGGCATCCCTAGTTTTGAAGGTTCTTATTATCCATCCTGTCATTTTTCTAGCAGCTGCGATTGATACAGTGTTATGGTCCTTGAAGGTGAGATCCTCCGACACGATCACTCCCAGGTCTTTGACGTTGATGTTACGCTCTGTTTTGTGGCCGGAATTTGTTTTGTATTCTGAGAGTCCATTAAATTGGAATATTGTAGAGTGTGAGGGGTTATCTGAGAGTCCATTAAATTGGAATAATGTTAAAAAGAGCAAGAAAGAACTAAGTTCTCAACAGGGGTGATACCTCTCTGGGATTATTGAGGCTGGGGTTATGGGATATAGGGGATACCTCTCTGGTATCATGGTGACAAACACATCTAGTTGTTATTACAGTTGTGGGGATGCATGAAACCCACAAGGCTCATGCAGCACCTGGGGAATAGGGGGTAATAATCAGGTTTGAAGGAGTATAATTCCAATTCCTTGGATTATCATGGGGGTGGGGTGATAAACCTGTAGGGGAGGGGGTGGAAGGCATTCAGGTTCAATTCAGGTAATATGAGCAAAGATCCAAGCCAATTCCTTGGAAGAAGAGTGCTTCAACATCAAGCCACCGTCCCTGTGAAGATATCCAATTAGCAATAACAAAGGCATCTGACATTATATCTTTGGTAAATGTCACCTACTCTTTTCTTTTTATTCATTGTGTACAAGCTTATTTTATTGTTTTTAGTAGTTTTATAGTTATTAATCTATTATTGTGCAGTAGTGAACCATAGATAGCATGAATTACCTTCTTTCCCTTAACCATCATTTAAGAGAAGGCTGGGGCACAGTTGGAGGTGAAGGTAAGTACTAGTGTTTTTGGTTATGCTTAGCATGAGTATATATGCACCTTTAATCTGATGGAGAGTCCCAGTATGGTACACTGTGTGCAAGTTTTGTATTCTAGTGACTCCACTTGAAAGACAATTCAACAGGTGGGAAAAAAACATTTGTATTGCCATATCATCTGATCTTTAAACTGGGAGAGTTCATGGAACAATCCTGCAGTATATTATACCTCTTTACTCTTGTCACTAAATTGTAAAGACTTGGGAACCTGAGGACTGTGTTGTTCTAGAAGAAACATATCAGCTCTCCTAATGTCACTGTTAACAAGCAAGAGAGCATGTCATACAGCTAAGCCATAACTCATCGCTACTAAACCAGACATTATCCACCATCTTTTACACTAATTTTGTGCTGCTCATAAATTATCATTGTAAGTGCTAAACTCTTAGGGGTCTTAAAGTACCTAGGAATGAGTAATAATCAGGTATGATCCAAAGAAGTATTGAGTGGTCCAATTCCTTGGATCAAGAGCCCTTTAGTGGCATTAAGGCCCCCTCAAAGGGAGCTCATAAATACCCCTACTTCTGCTTGTGCTTCAACTCTGTGTCCCTTCTCCTCTGCTCCTCAGTTCTCTACACTAAAACAATTTTTCCTTTGTTCATTAATCACATCCCCAGGCCCCTCGTGAACAACACTTGTCCTTCATTTTGAAGCAATCATCATATAAACAGCTTTTGCTGGTTTATAAAATATAACAAAGACTACTAGTCATGGTTTAGGTCATTCCAATAATTGAAGCAGACATAGTAAAAACTCATAAAGCAGACTAGGGGGGAGGGGGAAATGTTAGGAGGCCCTAAATATTTTTGCCACCTTGAGGCCTGAAATATTGGGCCATTTCTGGTCTGAAACCAACAAAAAATCTCCATTTCAATAGTATCTTTTTATTTGTGTTTGTCTTATCAATTGGCACTAAGAAACAGCCTCAGTCACTATTTTAACCCATCATGCACTGTATGGGGCAGGAATTTTTTTTTCAGTATTGTCCACACCCACCACACAGACCTATTCCCTCATGTCTCATGTAAAATTTACTGCTTACAGCATATCTGAGGGCACCATGATTAAGACATAGCTCTACATCTGCAAAACTGATTCCAGTGGCTTTGATCTAGGCGAGTGACAGTGAAAGAATAAATAGTTCTTAATCCTATAATATTTCCCTTCCAACCTAGGAGTCCTGGTCTGAGACTAAGACCATGGGGAAGATAATCTTTAGGATCATTAACAGATAATGGGTAATCTTACATTATTACTTATATTGAATATACTACACATTTTTAATTCCTGCCTTTACTTACCAGGTAGTTTTTATTCCTGTATTTTTTTATTTTTTTATTATCACACCGGCCGATTCCCACCAAGGCAGGGTGGCCCGAAAAAGAAAAACTTTCACCATCATTCACTCCATCACTGTCTTGCCAGAAGGGTGCTTTACACTACAGTTTTTAAACTGCAACATTAACACCCCTCCTTCAGAGTGCAGGCACTGTACTTCCCATCTCCAGGACTCAAGTCCGGCCTGCCGGTTTCCCTGAATCCCTTCATAAATGTTACTTTGCTCACACTCCAACAGCACGTCAAGTATTAAAAACCATTTGTCTCCATTCACTCCTATCAAACACGCTCACGCATGCCTGCTGGAAGTCCAAGCCCCTCGCACACAAAACCTCCTTTACCCCCTCCCTCCAACCCTTCCTAGGCCGACCCCTACCCCGCCTTCCTTCCACTACAGACTGATACACTCTTGAAGTCATTCTGTTTCGCTCCATTCTCTCTACATGTCCGAACCACCTCAACAACCCTTCCTCAGCCCTCTGGACAACAGTTTTGGTAATCCCGCACCTCCTCCTAACTTCCAAACTACGAATTCTCTGCATTATATTCACACCACACATTGCCCTCAGACATGACATCTCCACTGCCTCCAGCCTTCTCCTCGCTGCAACATTCATCACCCACGCTTCACACCCATATAAGAGCGTTGGTAAAACTATACTCTCATACATTCCCCTCTTTGCCTCCAAGGACAAAGTTCTTTGTCTCCACAGACTCCTAAGTGCACCACTCACTCTTTTTCCCTCATCAATTCTATGATTCACCTCATCTTTCATAGACCCATCCGCTGACACGTCCACTCCCAAATATCTGAATACGTTCACCTCCTCCATACTCTCTCCCTCCAATCTGATATTCAATCTTTCATCACCTAATCTTTTTGTTATCCTCATAACCTTACTCTTTCCTGTATTCACCTTTAATTTTCTTCTTTTGCACACCCTACCAAATTCATCCACCAATCTCTGCAACTTCTCTTCAGAATCTCCCAAGAGCACAGTGTCATCAGCAAAGAGCAGCTGTGACAACTCCCACTTTGTGTGTGATTCTTTATCTTTTAACTCCACGCCTCTTGCCAAGACCCTCACATTTACTTCTCTTACAACCCCATCTATAAATATATTAAACAACCACGGTGACATCACACATCCTTGTCTAAGGCCTACTTTTACTGGGAAAAAATTTCCCTCTTTCCTACATACTCTAACTTGAGCCTCACTATCCTCGTAAAAACTCTTCACTGCTTTCAGTAACCTACCTCCTACACCATACACTTGCAACATCTGCCACATTGCCCCCCTATCCACCCTGTCATACGCCTTTTCCAAATCCATAAATGCCACAAAGACCTCTTTAGCCTTATCTAAATACTGTTCACTTACATGTTTCACTGTAAACACCTGGTCCACACACCCCCTACCTTTCCTAAAGCCTCCTTGTTCATCTGCTATCCTATTCTCCGTCTTACTCTTAATTCTTTCAATTATAACTCTACCATACACTTTACCAGGTACACTCAACAGACTTATCCCCCTATAATTTTTGCACTCTCTTTTATCCCCTTTGCCTTTATACAAAGGAACTATGCATGCTCTCTGCCAATCCCTAGGTACCTTACCCTCTTCCATACATTTATTAAATAATTGCACCAACCACTCCAAAACTATATCCCCACCTGCTTTTAACATTTCTATCTTTATCCCATCAATCCCGGCTGCCTTACCCCCTTTCATTTTACCTACTGCCTCACGAACTTCCCCCACACTCACAACTGGCTCTTCCTCACTCCTACAAGATGTTATTCCTCCTTGCCCTATACACGAAATCACAGCTTCCCTATCTTCATCAACATTTAACAATTCCTCAAAATATTCCTTCCATCTTCCCAATACCTCTAACTCTCCATTTAATAACTCTCCTCTCCTATTTTTAACTGACAAATCCATTTGTTCTCTAGGCTTTCTTAACTTGTTAATCTCACTCCAAAACTTTTTCTTATTTTCAACAAAATTTGTTGATAACATCTCACCCACTCTCTCATTTGCTCTCTTTTTACATTGCTTCACCACTCTCTTAACTTCTCTCTTTTTCTCCATATACTCTTCCCTCCTTGCATCACTTCTACTTTGTAAAAACTTCTCATATGCTAACTTTTTCTCCCTTACTACTCTCTTTACATCATCATTCCACCAATCGCTCCTCTTCCCTCCTGCACCCACTTTCCTGTAACCACAAACTTCTGCTGAACACTCTAACACTACATTTTTAAACCTACCCCATACCTCTTCGACCCCATTGCCTATGCTCTCATTAGCCCATCTATCCTCCAATAGCTGTTTATATCTTACCCTAACTGCCTCCTCTTTTAGTTTATAAACCTTCACCTCTCTCTTCCCTGATGCTTCTATTCTCCTTGTATCCCATCTACCTTTTACTCTCAGTGTAGCTACAACTAGAAAGTGATCTGATATATCTGTGGCCCCTCTATAAACATGTACATCCTGAAGTCTACTCAACAGTCTTTTATCTACCAATACATAATCCAACAAACTACTGTCATTTCGCCCTACATCATATCGTGTATACTTATTTATCCTCTTTTTCTTAAAATATGTATTACCTATAACTAAACCCCTTTCTATACAAAGTTCAATCAAAGGGCTCCCATTATCATTTACACCTGGCACCCCAAACTTACCTACCACACCCTCTCTAAAAGTTTCTCCTACTTTAGCATTCAAGTCCCCTACCACAATTACTCTCTCACTTGGTTCAAAGGCTCCTATACATTCACTTAACATCTCCCAAAATCTCTCTCTCTCCTCTGCATTCCTCTCTTCTCCAGGTGCATACACGCTTATTATGACCCACTTCTCGCATCCAACCTTTACTTTAATCCACATAATTCTTGAATTTACACATTCATATTCTCTTTTCTCCTTCCATAACTGATCATTTAACATTACTGCTACCCCTTCCTTTGCTCTAACTCTCTCAGATACTCCAGATTTAATCCCATTTATTTCCCCCCACTGAAACTCTCCTACCCCCTTCAGCTTTGTTTCGCTTAGGGCGAAACAAAGGTATAAGATCTTCCTCAAGGAGGTGCCTTGATGTCCATAAGAAGCTTTTAATGCAAAGAATTGGAGTAATTTCTTCCATTTTTGGGATAACACCCTGATTACCTTCCATTTCCCAAGGTTGTGTGACTCATATAGGTTTAGCACTTCCTACTCCATGAAATGTAATTAAGTGCTAAACCCAAAAGGGTCATGCAGTGCTGTCATGAATGTAATATTATTAAAGAAGCTGGAGTTTTATCCCTTCAATAAAGGTCATCGAGTGCATCTTAGCATGCGTGAGTGCACATCAACAGATATTGCAAACATTAGGTACAGTACAGTGTATGCATGTGCTTGCTCTTGCACACTCCAGAAAAATTTAGCACTTTTTTTTTTGTTACTGTACATGTGCAGTTTAGTCTAAGCCTCACCTCTAACTAGGCCTAGTAGGATACCATCAACTTCCTCTACATATTTCTAGGTCAACAAGCAACAATATCTACAATCTAGTGTCAAAAAGTATTTATTTAGTATTTTTGGATGAGTAAACCATCCTGCTTTTCCAATATATTCATTTTAGATATTGTAATTTTACAGACACTGCCGATTTCAGGAATGTAACATGCGATAGATTCTACTGTGTATATAAACACACAGGACACAAATTTTAAATGAGGTTAATAAAACAGAAAATAAATGATTACATTTGGCCATATCATTGTAAACATCAAGCTTTACAGTGAGTTTCATAAATAATTGTTTGAGATATACTCTATTATAACACAATATTACTAAATATTAATATCCAAATTATAATTTTTCTAAAAAACTCTGTAAATTTATATAGTTCAAGATTGCCCTGATGTATATTCATAACATATACCAAGCCACAGTTGCAGGACAA
>NW_027201471.1:0-10335 GCF_038502225.1 Cherax quadricarinatus
GGACACAGCTGTCCTACAGGCACCACTAGGGTGTAGTGGTTTGTGTCAGGCACCACTGATGTAGTGAGACCCTGTATCCTACAGCACCACTGGAATTGTAGTGAAGGCACAACTGTCCTCACAGCACCACTGGTGTAGGTGAGGCACAACTGTCCACACAGCACCACTGGAGGTAGGGTGAGGGGCTGTGTCTGCAAGGGCACCAACTAGGGTGACCTGAAGAGCACAACTGTCCTACCAGCACCACTAGTGTAGGTGAGGCACAACTGTCCTACAGCACCACATAGGTGTAGTGAGGACACCTAACTGTCCTCCTGGCACACTGGTGTGGTGACTGACCGCCTCTAGGCACCACTAGGGTAGTGAGACACAACTGTCCTACAGGCACCACCTAGTGTAGGGTGAGGTACAACTGTCCTACAGCACCACTGGGTAGTGAGCTGTGTCCTACAGCACCACTAGTGGGTAGTGAGGGCACCAACTGTCCTGGCCTCCGCACTAGGGGCAGTCCAGCTGGCAGTCTCTGCTTCCTAGTGTAGTGGCACAACTGTCCTACAGCACCACTAGGGGTATTGAGGCTACAAGCTTGTCCTACAGCACCACTAGTGTAGTGAGGCACAAGCTGTCCTACAGCACCACCTGGTGTGGTGGTGGCTGGGCTGTCTGGCACCACTGGTGGGGGTCCTGAGGCACCCAGCTGTCCTACAGCACCACTGGTGTAGTGAGGCTGGCTTTGGTCACCTGGCAACCACTAGGGTAGTGAGGCACAGCATCCTACAGCACCACTGGTGTAAGTTGAGGGCACAGCTGCCTCCTACAGGCACCACTAGTGGGTAGGTGAGGCACAAGCTGTCCTACAGGCACCACTGGGGTGAGGTGAGGCCTAACTGTCCTACAGGCACCCACTTGGGGTGAGTGAGGCACAGCTGTCCTACAGCACCACTAGGAGTAGTGAGGCACAACTGTCCTACAGCACCCACTAGTGTAGTGAGGCTACAAACTGTCCTACAGCACCACTAGGGTAGTGAGGCACAACTGTCCTACAGCACCACTAGGGTCAGGTGAAGGCACAAGCTGTCACACAGCACCACTAGTGGGTAGTGAGGCACAACTGTCCTACAGCACCACTAGGAGGGTAGTGAGGGGCACAAGCTGTCCTACAGCACCACTGGAGGGTAGTGAGGGTACTAACTATCTACAGCACCACTAGTGGGTAGTGAGCTGGTCCTACAGCACCATAGTGTCCTGAGGCACGGCTGTCACTAGCCAACTTAGGGGTAGTGAGGCACAGCTTGTCCTACAGCACCATCTGGGGTAGTGGAGCTGCTGTCTACAGGCCCTCCACTGGGTAGTGAGGAGGCACAACTAGTCCTCTGGCTCACGGGTGGTGAGCACAACTGTCCTACAGCACCACTAGGGTAGTGAGGACACAACTGTCCACCACAGCACCACTAGTGGGTAGTGAGGACACAACTGTCCTACAGACACCACTAGGGTGTTGGAGGCACAGGCTGGTCCTTCACAGCACCCACCAGGTCCTGGGGACACAACTGTCTCTGGCCACCACTAGGGTAGTGAGGGCACGAAGCTGTCCTACAGGCACCACTAGGGGTGGTGAGGCACCTGTCACCTGGCACTGGTGGTCCAGGCACAAGCTGTCCACTGCAGGGCACCTAGGAGTAGGTCACAACTGTCCTACAGCACCACCTAGGGTAGTAGAGGCACAGAATGTCCTGCAGGCACCAACTGGGTGTGTTCAACCTATCCCTGCAGCACCACTAGGGTGGTGAGTCAGCTGTCTAGGCACCAACTAGGGTGGTGAGGCCTGGCTGTCCTACTAGCACCACTGGGGTAGTGAGGACACAACTGTCCCTACAGCACCACTAGGGGTGGTGAGGCACAACTGTCCAGCGGCACCAACTGGGGTCCTGAGCAGCTATCCTACGGCACCGCTGGGGTAGGTGGAGGCTAGCTGTCCTACAGGCACCACTGGGGTAGTGAACCTGCTATCTGCAGCACCACTGGGCTGAGGCACAACCTTGTCCTGCAGCACCACTAGGGTGTAGTGAGGCTGTGTCCCTACAGCACCACTAGTGGGTAGTGAGGACACAAGCTGTCCTACAGCACCACTAGGGTGGCTGAGGCCTGGCAGCTGTCCTACCAAGCTCCACTAGTGTAGTGAGGCTGGCTGGTCCTAACTAACTAGTGTGGTTGGGGCACAACTGTCCTACCAGCACCACTAGGGTAGGTGAGGACACAAACTGTCTGGCACCACTAGTGTAGGTGAGGCACAAGCTGTCCTCCTAACACCACTGATGTGGTGAGCTGTCCTACAGCTCCACTAGGTGTAGTGAGGGCTCCACAACTGTCCTACAAGCACCACCTAGGGTAGTGAGGCCTAGCTGTCCTCACAGCACCCGCTAGGGTGGAGACTGGCTTGTCCTACAGGCACCACTAGGGTAGTAGAGGGGCACAACTGTCTCCTACAGCACCACTGGGACTAGTGGGGCTGAGTCCCTGGGGCAGCACCAACTAGTGTCCTGAGAACAGTCTGGCACCACTAGTGTAGTGAGGCACAGCTGTCCTACAGGCACCACTAGTGTAGGTGAGGGGCTGGCTGTCCTACAGCTGGCAGTGTATTGAGGCTGAACTGTCCTACAGGCACCACTAATTGTGGTAGCTGACTGTCCTACAGCACCACTTGGGTAGTGAGCACAACTGTCCTACAGCACCACTTGGGTAGTGAGCACAACTGTCTCACGGCCACTAGGGTAGTGAAGGCCTGGCAATTCCCCTACAGCACCACTAGTGTGGTGGTTTCTTGTCTGGGCACCACTAGAATGAGGCACAAGCTGTCCCTGCAGCACCACTAGGGGTAGTGGAGGCACAACTTGTCCACACAGCACCACTAGTGGGTAGTGAGGCTGTGTCCTACAGCGCCAACTGGGGTGGTGAGCACAACATCCTACAGCACCACTAGAGATGGTGGGTACAACTGTCCTACAGGCACCAACTAGGGTGGTGAGGCTGGCCCTATCAGGCTCCACTCACTAGGGTAGTGAGGCACAACTGTCCTACAGCACCACTAGGGTGTAGGTGGGAGGCACAACTGTCCTACAGCACCACTAGGGTGAGGCTGATTTCAACTGTCTGGCACCAACTGGGGTCCTAGGACACAAGCTTCCATCCTACCTCCACCTTAGATTGTAGGTGAAGGGGCACAAGCTGTCCTGCACCTGCCACCACAGGGGTAGTAGGTAGGGGCACAACTGTCCTCACAGCTCCACTACTAAGTGTAGGCTGGCTGACTTGTCCTACAGCTCACCACTGGGGTAGTGAGGCTGGCATCACTACAACCACTGGGGTGTGAGGCACAACTGACCCTACAGCACCCACTAGTGGGTAGTGAGGCACAACTGTCCTACAGCACCACTAGGTGCAGGTGAAGGGCTGGCTGGCTCCCTACAGCTCCACTGGAGGGTAGTGAGGGCACAACTGTCCTACAGCACCACTAGTGTAGTGAGGCTGGCAACTGTCCTCCTGGCATCCACTAGTGTAGGTGAGGCTGGCTGTGCTGGCTCCACACTGGTGTGGTGAGGCACAGCTGTCCTGCCAATACTAGTGTAGTGAGGCACAGCTGTCCTGCAGCACCACTAGGTGTAGTGAGGCGGGCTGTGTCCTACAGCTCACTGGGGTGGTGAGGCTGTGTCCTGCCAGCTCCACTGGTGTAGTGAGGCACAAGCTGTCCTTACAGCACCACTAACTTAAGGGTAGGTGAGGTTCACAACTGTACCTACAGCACCACCTGGAGTGGGTAGTGAGGCACAACTGTCCTACAGGCACCACTGGTGGGGTAGTGAGGGCACAACTGTCCTACAGCACCACTAGGTGTAGTGGTAGGGCTAACTGTCCTACAGGCACCACTAGGGTAGTGAGGCACAACTTGTCCTACAGCACCACTATGGTGGCTAGGTGAGGCACAGCTAATCCTGCTGGCCTCCACTAGTGTAGTGAGGCACAGCTGTCTGGCACCACTAGTGTAGTGAGGCACAACTGTCCTACAGCACCACTAGGGTAGTGAGGCACAACTGTCCTACAGCACCACTAGGGTAGTGAGGTACAACTGTCCTACAGCACCACTAGGGTAGTGAGGCACAACTGTCCTACAGCTCCACTAGGGTAGTGAGGCACAACTGTCCTACAGCACCACTAGGGTAGTGAGGCACAACTGTCCTACAGCTCCACTAGGGTAGTGAGGCACAACTGTCCTACAGCACCACTAGGGTAGTGAGACACAACTGTCCTACAGCACCACTAGTGTAGTGAGGCACAACTGTCCTACAGCACCACTAGTGTAGTGAGACACAACTGTCCTACAGCACCACTAGTGTAGTGAGGCACAACTGTCCTACAGCACCACTAGGGTAGTGAGGCACAACTGTCCTACAGCTCCACTAGGGTAGTGAGGCACAACTGTCCTACAGCTCCACTAGTGTAGTGAGGCACAACTGTCCTACAGCTCCACTAGGGTAGTGAGGCACAACTGTCCTACAGCACCAGTAGTGTAGTGAGGCACAACTGTCCTACAGCACCACTAGTGTAGTGAGGCACAACTGTCCTACAGCTCCACTAGTGTAGTGAGGCACAACTGTCCTACAGCACCACTAGTGTAGTGAGGCACAACTGTCCTACAGCACCACTAGTGTAGTGAGGCACAACTGTCCTACAGCTCCACTAGTGTAGTGAGGCACAACTGTCCTACAGCTCCACTAGTGTGTCCTACAGCTCCACTAGGGTAGTGAGGCACAACTGTCCTACAGCACCACTAGTGTAGCACCACTAGTGTGTGAGGCACAAGTCCTACAGCACCACTAGGGTAGTGAGACAACTGCACCACTAGTGTAGTGAGGCACAACTATCCTACAGCTCCACTAGTGTAGTGAGGCACAACTGTCCTACAGCACCACTAGTGTAGTGAGGCACAACTGTCCTACAGCACCACTAGTGTAGTGAGACACAACTGTCCTACAGCACCACTAGTGTAGTGAGGCACAACTGTCCTACAGCACCACTAGTGTAGTGAGGCACAACTGTCCTACAGCACCACTAGTGTAGTGAGGCACAACTGTCCTACAGCACCACTAGTGTAGTGAGGCACAACTGTCCTACAGCATCACTAGGCACAACTGTCCTACAGCACCACTAGTGTAGTGAGTCCTACAGCACTAGTGTAGTGAGGCACAACTGTCCTACAGCACCACTAGTGTAGTATCCTGTCCTACAGCTCCACAGCACTCCTACAGCTAGCACAACTGTGTAGCACCACTAGTGTAGTGAGACACAACTGTCCTACAGCTCCACTAGTGTAGTGAGGCACAACTGTCCTACAACACCACTAGTGTAGTGAGGCACAACTGTCCTACAGCACCACTAGTGTAGTGAGGCACAACTGTCCTAGGGTAGTGAGGCACAACTGTCCTACAGCACCACAGGCACAACTATCCTACAGCTCCACTAGTGTAGTGAGGCACAACTGTCCTACAGCACCACTAGTGTAGTGAGGCACAACTGTCCTACAGCTCCACTAGTGTAGTGAGGTACAACTGTCCTACAGCTCCACTGAGGCACAACTGTCCTACAGCACCACTAGTGTAGTGAGGCACAACTGTCCTACAGCACCACTAGTGTAGTGAGGCACAACTGTCCTACAGCTCCACTAGGGTAGTGAGGCACAACTGTCCTACAGCACCACTAGTGTAGTGAGGCACAACTGTCCTACAGCTCCACTAGTGTAGTGAGGCACAACTGTCCTACAGCTCCACTAGTGTAGTGAGGCACAACTGTCCTACAGCACCACTAGGGTAGTGAGGCACAACTGTCCTACAGCATCACTAGTGTAGTGAGGCGCAACTGTCCTACAGCACCACTAGGATAGTGAGACACAACTGTCCTACAGCACCACTAGGGTAGTGAGGCACAACTGTCCTACAGCACCACTAGGATAGTGAGACACAACTGTCCTACAGCACCACTAGGGTAGTGAGGCACAACTGTCCTACAGCACCACTAGGGTAGTGAGGCACAACTGTCCTGCAGCACCACTAGGGTAGTGAGGCACAACTGTCCTACAGCACCACTAGGGTAGTGAGGCACAACTGTCCTACAGCACCACTAGGGTAGTGAGGCACAACTGTCCTACAGCACCACTAGGATAGTGAGACACAACTGTCCTACAGCACCACTAGGGTAGTGAGGCACAACTGTCCTACAGCACCACTAGGGTAGTGAGGTACAACTGTCCTACAGCACCACTAGGGTAGTGAGGCACAACTGTCCTACAGCACCACTAGTGTAGTGAGGTACAACTGTCCTACAGCACCACTAGGGTAGTGAGACACAACTGTCCTACAGCACCACTAGGGTAGTGAGGCACAACTGTCCTACAGCACCACTAGGATAGTGAGACACAACTGTCCTACAGCACCACTAGGGTAGTGAGGCACAGCTGTCCTACAGCACCACTAGGGTAGTGAGGCACAACTGTCCTACAGCACCACTAGGGTAGTGAGGTACAACTGTCCTACAGCACCACTAGGGTAGTGACGCACAACTGTCCTACAGCACCACTAGGGTAGTGAGGTACAACTGTCCTACAGCGGGTAAGTAAGTAAGTAAGTAAGTTTATTCAGGTATACACAAATACAGTTACATAGAATTATCATACATAGCAGCATATGTGTAGAGAACCTAGGATAACCCAAAAAAGTCAGACAGAGTGACTTATTTCCATTGGGGTCCTTTTACCTTATTATTATAATATAAAGGTTATAATATTTTCTTATTATTCTACAATGAAGATAACATCTTATTATCATACTAAAAAGACTATCTACTACACCAAGGTCATTAAGACTATCTACAATACGAGGGTCATTACTAGGAATAAGGTAAAATTTACACGTATGTTAGCTAAAAAATAGAAAATCATTCCCCTCCCTTTCTGTAGCTACATTCATCAGACACCTTTTGGCACTCTTCTTGAACTGGTTCATGCTATGACTGGCTTTGACATGTGCGGGTAGTCTGTTCCATTCCTTTATTGCTGTACAATAAAAGGTGTTTGAAGCCTGGCCAATGACTGTGGGTACTACAAAGTTGTGCTCTCTCCCCCTAGTACTATGATTGCTTTGGTTCCCAACCTTGACAAAATTGACAGCAAGATATTCTGGACATTGTTTGTGAGCAATTTTATAAACATGATTTAGCTTCAGTTGTTTTACTCTGTCTTCAACATTCAGCATATCCAACTGCTGTAATTCATCCTGGCCTACATGTTCTCTTGGTCCCAGCCCCAGGATGAATCTTACGATTTTGTTCTGGGTGATTTGCAGTCTATCTTTCAGTTTTTTTGTCAAGGCAGAGTACCAAGAAGAGCAAGCGTAATCCATATGGCATTGTATAAGGGCTAGACATAGGGTCCTGCGAGCCTCAGTAGGTAGACACTGTGCTTGTCTATACAGGAACTTCAGTCTGGCATTCGCTTTCTTTACTACACTGTTCCCTATCAATTCTCCTGACATGCATGGGTCAAAGGGGATTCCCAAATATTTTACTGATGAAACCAAAGTGATGGGCTCCCCATTACATTGAACATTAAAATTATTTACCCTTCTCAGTTTATGTTTCGTGCCAAAGAGAATGGCTTCAGTTTTCCCTAGGTGTAATGATAGTTTGTTGTCTACTAACCATTTGCTGCAGGACTCCAGTTCCAGTGTTAAAACATTAGCAATATCTTGTGGGTCTTTACCTGACACTAACAGAGCACTGTCATCTGCATACAGTAGGAGTTTGCACTTGACACTGATAGGCATATCATTGACATAACATAAGAATAATAAGGGACCCAGAATACTACCTTGGGGAACTCCACATGTTATCGGCAGGGGTTCTGATTCTGTTTTGTTGATTTTGACTATTTGTCTCCTGTTGCTAAGGTAGGACTTAAACCAGTCTACAGAACCTATACCGATAGCTTGAAGTTTATTACATAATATATTGTGGTTGACAGTATCGAAGGCCTTTTGCAGGTCTAAGGTTACCATACCTATGAGGTTCCCCTTTGACATTTCAGTTCTCAGGTAATCCATCAGATTAATAAGGGAGGTGTCGGTTGAGTAGGATCTTCTAAAGCCCGATTGATAGCTATGGAGAATGTTGTTGTCATTAAGGTACTTAACTACTTGAGAATACACCGCCCTCTCTAGAATTTTAGATATTATACTGAGTATACTAACAGGCCTATAGTTGCTTACATCAGACCTACTATTTTTCTTGAAGATAGGAGTAACTCTGGCCTCCTTGAACCCCTCCGGTACGGTATTAGTGGTGATTGATAGATTTATTATGTGAGCAATAGGGATTGACAGTTCAGAAGCACCATCTTTTAGGAACTTAGACGGGATGTTATCAGGGCCTGTGCTCTTAGTTGGGTTTAACCTGCTTAGTTCTTTTTGAATAAAGTCATGAGATACACTTACTAGTTGACAACTGTTTGGGGTTACCCCTTTATTGGTATAGTATGTTTGAAACTTATCAGAGTCTGTGTTAAAGGTATTTGATGCAGCTGGTAGTTTACTTACTAGTGTTGATGCAACAGATGTGTAGTAGGAATTAAAGCAATTTGCCACCTTAGATGTTTCGTGGCATACCTCATTATCGATAGTGAGTACTATGTTAGACCTATCTACTGGCTTATGGCTATACCCCAACTGTTTTAGTTGTTGCCAGAGCTTTCTGGGGTTATGCTTATACTCTTCAATTTTTGAGCAGTAGTGCTTTGCCTTTGCTCCTTTTATAAGTCTCTGTACTCTGTTCCTCACCCTTTGGAATTCATTTAGTGCTGCAATATCCTGTCTGTTTGCTTTAAATCTTTTTAGCAGCTGGTCTCTGAATTTCATATTATCTAATATCTCAGTAGTCATCCAGGGTTCAGTTCTTCGTTTAATCCTAACCTCTTTAACTGGTGCAATATTATCAAGGATGGTAGTGAACATTGTTTTGAATTTTTCCCAGGCATCGTTTACGTCCGTGCAACTTGTTATCTCTGTCCAGTCACAATTGTGTAGCCTATTTACCAGTGTTTCTTTACTGTAGTTTCTAGTTGACCTCATTTTTATTGTCCTGTGTAGGCCTATCCTATCCCTAGTGATTTTCCTGGTGCAGTAAATGATGAAATGATCACTAAGACCTGTGGTAATGACGCCTGACTGACTAATGTTCTCAGAGCGAACTGGTCCTGGGTAGGAGGGCGGTAACTAGTTCCTACTAAGATGGGTTTGGTCTTGGGAAGCAATACTTCAAACCATAGACTCTCCAGTATATTGTCATTTAAATCAGGTCTTGGGTTGTAAGCTAAGTCATTTCTTATGTAGGCACATAACCACCACCTTTTCTATTCCCATCTAAACGTTTTAATTGTAACCTTCTATTTTGACCTCGTCGTCAGCCACCGTATCATCCAACCAGGATTCAGAGATGAATGTAACTGCCGCCCTAGTTCTGTTAGCTGGAATCCTAATCTCTGCCAATTTAGGAAGAAGTGATCTTGCGCTGACATGAATAAAGTGAAGGCCTGTTTTCATAAAAAAATCATAATCATCAGTATATAGCAATGGGTCATTTGTATTAAAATTAGGTAAATCAATGTCATCATTGCTAAAGGGTAACTGTGCCAAAGTGCATTTGCTACAAACAAAATGAAATCTGGCACCATTGCTATAATTGAACACACATCCATTATGCACCCACCCCTTACACATTTTACATAAGGTGCCTTTCACTGTTTTTCTTGCGTACTTTAGTACAGTGTATGCACGTATGTCTGGTAGTGTCTGAGATAATAATGGTTGTATTGCCTCACATTGACCTATGTTTGCATTACATATAGAGTTAAGGTTATCATTCCTAGCTACTAGACCGTCATTATTGCCGTCATTTATCTGTCTGTTTTGCCTCTGCACAATAGTTTGAGGTCCTGGATTAATTTGGATATCACCACTTAAGAGCGCTACAATAAGAGCTGTGCCATTGTTTTTGTTTAGGTATGCGGTGTTGCCATACCTTGCGGCGATAGTGAGGTTTACTTTTCTGGTAGGATGGCAACTGTTGGGCTTTTACTGTCCAGGGCGCTGTTACTCCATTCACCTTTTCCAGCCCCCATGACTGATTACTTTCTTCATGGAATTGAAGAAGAAATATAAATATAATTATGGCAGCCTGTACCCCCCTAATGCCTGCCATTTTCACTCTTCGCTCTTTTACTCATATACAATAATA
>NW_027201472.1:0-10329 GCF_038502225.1 Cherax quadricarinatus
AACATTCACACTGAGAAACATCCACAACATTCACAGTGAGAAACATCCACAACATTCACAATGAGAAACATCCACAACATTCACACTGAGAAACATCCAGAACGTTCACAGTGAGAAACATCCACAACATTCACACTGAGAAACATCCACAACATTCACACTGAGAAACATCCACAACATTCACACTGAGAAACATCCACAACATTCACACTGAGAAACATCCACAACATTCACACTGAGAAACATCCACAACATTCACACTGAGAAACATCCACAACATTCACACTGAGAAACATCCACAACATTCACACTGAGAAACATCCACAACATTCACACTGAGAAACATCCACAACATTCACACTGAGAAACATCCACAACATTCACACTGAGAAACATCCACAACATTCACACTGAGAAACATCCACAACATTCACACTGAGAAACATTCACACTGAGAAACATCCACAACATTCACAATGAGAAACTTCCACAACATTCACACTGAGAAACATTCACACTGAGAAACATCTACAACATTCACACTGAGAAACATCCACAACATTCACACTGAGAAACATTCACAACATTCACATTGAGAAACATCCACAACATTCACACTGAGAAACATCCACAACATTCACACTGAGAAACATCCACAACATTCACACTGAGAAACATCCACAACATTCACACTGAGAAACATTCACACTGAGAAACATCCACAACATTCACACTGAGAAACATCCACAACATTCACACTGAGAAACATCCACAACATTCACACTGAGAAACATCCACAACATTCACACTGAGAAACATCCACAACATTCACACTGAGAAACATCCACAACATTCACACTGAGAAACATCCACAACATTCACACTGAGAAACATCTACAACATTCACCCTGAGAAACATCTAAAACATTCACACTGAGAAACATCCACAACATTCGCACTGAGAAACTTCCACAACATTCACACTGAGAAACATCTAAAACATTCACACTGAGAAACATTCACACTAAGAAACATCCACAACGTTCACACTGAGAAACATCTACAACATTCACAATGAGAAACATCCACAACATTCACACTGAGAAACATCCACAACATTCACACTGAGAAACATCCACAACATTCACACTGAGAAACATCCACAACATTCACACTGAGAAACATCCACAACATTCACACTGAGAAACATCCACAACATTCACACTGAGAAACATCCACAACATTCACACTGAGAAACATTCACAACATTCACACTGAGAAACTTCCTCAACATTCAGACTGAGAAACATTCACACTGAGAAACATCCACAACATTCACACTAAGAAACATCTATAACATTCACACTGAGAAACATCCACAACATTCACAATGAGAAGCATCTACAACATTCACACTGAGAGACATCCACAACATTCACACATAGAAACATCCACAACATTCACACTGAGAAACTTCCACAACATTCACACTGAGAAACATCCACAACATTCACACTGAGAAACATCCACAACATTCACACTGAGAAACATCCACAACATTCACACTGAGAAACATCCACAACATTCACACTGAGAAACATTCACACTGAGAAACATTCACAACATTCACATTGAGAAACATCCACAACATTCACACTGAGAAACATCCACAACATTCACACTGAGATACTTCCACAACATTCACACTGAGAAACATTCACACTGAGAAACATTCACAACATTCACATTGAGAAACATCCACAACATTCACACTGAGAAACATCTACAACATTCACACTGAGAAACTTCCACAACATTCACACTGAGAAACATCCACAACACTCACACTGAGATACTTCCACAACATTCACACTGAGAAACATTCACACTGAGAAACATCCACAACATTCACACTGAGAAACATCTACAACATTCACACTGAGAAACATCCACAACATTCACACTGAGAAACTTCCACAACAGAAACATGAGACAACATTCACACTGAGAAACATCCACAACATTCACCTACAACATTCACACTGAGAAACGTCCACAACATTCACACTGAGAAACATCCACAACATTCACACTGAGAAACATCTACAATATTCACACTGAGAAACACTGAGAAACATCCACAACATTCACACTGAGAAACATCCACAACATTCACACTGAGAAACATCCACAACATTCACACTGAGAAACATCCACAACATTCACACTGAGAAACATCCACAACATTCACACTGAGAAACATCCACAACATTCACACTGAGAAACATCCACAACATTCACACTGAGAAACATCTACAACATTCACACTGAGAAACATCCACAACATTCACACTGAGAAACATCCACAACATTCACACTGAGAAACATCCACAACATTCACACTGAGAAACATCTACAACATTCACACTGAGAAACATCTACAACATTCACACTGAGAAACATCCACAACATTCACACTGAGAAACATCCACAACATTCACACTGAGAAACATCCACAACATTCACACTGAGAAACATCCACAACATTCACACTGAGAAACATCCACAACATTCACACTGAGAAACATCCACAACATTCACACTGAGAAACATCCACAACATTCACACTGAGAAACATCCACAACATTCACACTGAGAAACATCCACAACATTCACACTGAGAAACATCCACAACATTCACACTGAGAAACATCCACAACATTCACACTGAGAAACATCCACAACATTCACACTGAGAAACATCCACAACATTCACACTGAGAAACATCCACAACATTCACACTGAGAAACATCCACAACATTCACACTGAGAAACATCCACAACATTCACACTGAGAAACATCCACAACATTCACACTGAGAAACATCCACAACATTCACACTGAGAAACAGCTACAACATTCACACTCAGAAACAGCCACAACATTCACGCTGAGAAACATCCACAAAATTCACACTGAGAAACATCACAACATTCACACTGAGAAACACTGATAAACTTCCACAACATTCACACTGAGAAACATCCACAACATTCACACTGAGAAACATCCACAACATTCACACTGAGAAACATCCACAACATTCACACTGAGAAACATCCACAACATTCACACTGAGAAACATCCACAACATTCACACTGAGAAACATCCACAACATTCACACTGAGAAACTTCCACAACATTCACACTGAGAAACATCCACAACATTCACACTGAGAAACATCCACAACATTCACACTGAGAAACATCCACAACATTCACACTGAGAAACATCCACAACATTCACACTGAGAAACATCCACAACATTCACACTGAGAAACATCCACAACATTCACACTGAGAAACATCCACAACATTCACACTGAGAAACATCCACAACATTCACACTGAGAAACATCCACAACATTCACACTGAGAAACATCCACAACATTCACACTGAGAAACATCCACAACATTCACACTGAGAAACATCCACAACATTCACACTGAGAAACATCTACAACATTCACACTGAGAAACATCCACAACATTCACACTGAGAAACATCTACAACATTCACTGAGAAACATCCACAACATTCACACTGAGAAACATCTACAACATTCACACTGAGAAACATCCACAACATTCACACTGAGAAACATCTACAACATTCACACTGAGAAACATCCACAACATTCACACTGAGAAACATCCACAACATTCACACTGAGAAACATCCACAACATTCACACTGAGAAACTTCCACAACATTCACACTGAGAAACATTCACAATGAGAAACATTCTGAGAAACACAACATTCACACTGAGAAACATCCACAACATTCACACTGAGAAACATCCACAACATTCACACTGAGAAACATCCACAACATTCACACTGAGAAACATCCACAACATTCACACTGAGAAACATCCACAACATTCACACTGAGAAACATCCACAACATTCACACTGTGAAACATCCACCACATTCACAATGAGAAACTTCCACAACATTCACACTGACAAACATTCACACTGAGAAACATCCACAACATTCACACTAACATCCACAACATTCACACTGAGAAACATCCACAACATTCACACTGAGAAACATCCACAACATTCACACTGAGAAACATTCACAACATTCACATTGAGAAACATCCACAACATTCACACTGAGAAACATCTACAACATTCACACTGAGAAACTTCCACAACATTCACACTGAGAAACATTCACAACATTCACACTGAGAAACATCCACAACATTCACACTGAGAAACATCCACAACATTCACACTGAGAAACATCTACAACATTCACAGTGAGACAACATTCACTGAGAAACATCCACAACATTCACACTGAGAAACATCCACAACATTCACACTGAGAAACATCCACAACATTCACACTGAGAAACATCCACAACATTCACACTGAGAAACATCCACAACATTCACACTGAGAAACATCCACAACATTCACACTGAGAAACATTCACAACATTCACACTGAGAAACATCCACAACATTCACACTGAGAAACATCCACAACATTCACACTAAGAAACATTCACAACATTCACATTGAGAAACATCCACAACATTCACACTGAGAAACATCTACAACAGTCACACTGAGAAACTTCCACAACATTCACACTGAGAAACATTCACAGCATTCACACTGAGAAACATCCAAAACATTCACACTGAGAAACATTCACAACATTCCCACTGAGAAACTTCCTCAACATTCACACTGAGAAGCATCCACAACATTCACACTGAGAAACATCCACAACATTCACACTGAGAAACATCCACAACATTCACACTGAGAAACATCCACAACATTCACACTGAGAAACATCCACAACATTCACACTGAGAAACATCCACAACATTCACACTGAGAAACATCCACAACATTCACACTGAGAAACATCCACAACATTCACACTCAGAAACATCCACAACATTCACACTGAGAAACATTCACAACATTCACACTGAGAAACATCCACAACATTCACACTGAGAAACATCTGAGAAACATCCACAACACAACATTCACACTGAGAAACATTCACAACATTCACACTGAGAAACATCTGAGAAACATCCACAACATTCACAGTGAGAAACATCCACAACATTCACAGTGAGAAACATCCACAACATTCACACTGAGAAACATCCACAACATTCACACTGAGAAACATCCACAACATTCACAGTGAGAAACATCCACAACATTCACACTGAGAAACATCCACAACATTCACACTGAGAAACATCCACAACATTCACAGTGAGAAACATCCACAACATTCACACTGAAACATCCACAACATTCACACTGAGAAACATCCACAACATTCACACTAAGAAACATCTATAACATTCACACTGAGAAACATTCACAATGAGAAGCATCTACAACATTCACACTGAGAGACATCCACAACATTCACACAGAGAAACATCCACAACATTCACAATGAGAAACTTCCACAACATTCACACTGAGAAACATCTACAACATTCACACTGAGAAACGTCCACAACATTCACACTGAGAAACATCCACAACATTCACACTGAGAAACATCTACAATATTCACACTGAGAAACATCCACAACATTCACACTGAGAAACATCCACAACATTCACACTGAGAAACATCCACAACATTCACACTGAGAAACATCCACAACATTCACACTGAGAAACATCCACAACATTCACACTGAGAAACATCCACAACATTCACACTGAGAAACATCCACAACATTCACACTGAGAAACATCCACAACATTCACACTGAGAAACATCCACAACATTCACACTGAGAAACCTGAACAACATCCACAACACACTCAGAAACATCCACAACATTCACACTGAGAAACATCCACAACATTCACACTGAGAAACATCCACAACATTCACACTGAGAAACATCCACAACATTCACACTGAGAAACATCCACAACATTCACACTGAGAAACATCCACAACATTCACACTGAGAAACATCCACAACATTCACACTGAGAAACATCCACAACATTCACACTGAGAAACATCCACAACATTCACACTGAGAAACATCCACAACATTCACACTGAGAAACATCCACAACATTCACACTGAGAAACATCCACAACATTCACACTGAGAAACATCCACAACATTCACACTGAGAAACATCCACAACATTCACACTGAGAAACATCCACAACATTCACACTGAGAAACATCCACAACATTCACACTGAGAAACATCCACAACATTCACACTGAGAAACATTCACAACATTCACACTGAGAAACATCCACAACATTCACACTGAGAAACATCCACAACATTCACACTGAGAAACATCCACAACATTCACACTGAGAAACATCCACAACATTCACACTGAGAAACATCCACAACATTCACACTGAGAAACATCCACAACATTCACACTGAGAAACATCAACAACATTCACACTGAGAAACATCCACAACATTCACACTGAGAAACATCCACAACATTCACACTGAGAAACATCCACAACATTCACACTGAGAAACATCCACAACATTCACACTGAGAAACATCTACAACATTCACACTGAGAAACAATCACAACATTCACACTGAGAAACATCCACAACATTCACAGTGAGAAACATCCAGAACATTCACACTGAGAAACATCCACAACATTCACAGTGAGAAACATCCACAACATTCACAGTGAGAAACATCCACAACATTCACACTGAGAAACATCCACAACATTCACACTGAGAAACATCCACAACATTCACACTGAGAAACATCCACAACATTCACACTGAGAAACATCCACAACATTCACACTGAGAAACATCCACAACATTCACACTGAGAAACATCCACAACATTCACACTGAAAAACATCCACAACATTCACACTGAGGAACATCCACAACATTCACACTGAGAAACATCCACAACGTTCACACTGAGAAACATCCACAACATTCACACCGAGAAACATCTACAACATTCACACTGAGAAACAATCACAACATTCACACTGAGAAACATCCACAACATTCACACTGAGAAACATCCACAACATTCACACTGAGAAACTTCCACAACATTCACACTGAGAAACATCTACAACATTCACACTGAGAAACATCAACAACATTCGCACTGAGAAACATCTACAACATTCACACTGAGAAACATCCACAACATTCACACTGAGAAACACTGAGAAACCACAACATTCACACTGAAAGAAACATCCACAACATTCACGCTGAGAAACATCCACAACATTCACACTGAGAAACATCCACAACATTCACACTGAGAAACATCCACAACATTCACACTGAGAAACATCCACAACATTCACACTGAGAAACATCCACAACATTCACACTGAGAAACATCCACAACATTCACACTGAGAAACATCCACAACATTCACACTGAGAAACATCCACAACATTCACACTGAGAAACATCCACAACATTCACACTGAGAAACATCCACAACATTCACACTGAGAAACATCCACAACATTCACACTGAGAAACATCCACAACATTCACACTGAGAAACATCCACAACATTCACACTGAGAAACATCCACAACATTCACACTCAGAAACATCCACAACATTCACACTCAGAAACATCCACAACATTCACACTCAGAAACATCCACAACATTCACACATTCACACTCAGAAACATCCACAACATTCACACTCAGAAACATCCACAACATTCACACTCAGAAACATCCACAACATTCACACTCAGAAACATCCACAACATTCACACTCAGAAACATCCACAACATTCACACTCAGAAACATCCACAACATTCACACTCAGAAACATCCACAACATTCACACTGAGAAACCTGAGAAACATCCACAACATTCACACTCAGAAACATCAACACTGAGAAACATCCACAACATTCACACTCAGAAACATCCACAACATTCACACTGAGAAACATCCACAACATTCACACTCAGAAACATCCACAACATTCACACTGAGAAACATCCACAACATTCACACTCAGAAACATCCACAACATTCACACTCAGAAACATCCACAACATTCACACTGAGAAACATCCACAACATTCACACTCAGAAACATCCACAACATTCACACTCAGAAACATCCACAACATTTGTGTGAGAGTTGTGTGTGAGAGTTGTGTGTGAGAGTTGTGTGTGAGAGTTGTGTGTGACCGTTTTGTGTGACCGTTTTGTGTGAGAGTTGTGTGTGAGAGTTGTGTGTGAGAGTTGTGTGTGAGAGTTGTGTGTGACCGTTTTGTGTGACCGTTTTGTGTGAGAGTTGTGTGTGAGAGTTGTGTGTCAGAGTTGTGTGTCAGAGTTGTGTGTCAGAGTTGTGTGTGAGAGTTGTGTGTGAGAGTTGTGTGTGAGAGTTGTGTGTGAGAGTTGTGTGTGAGAGTGCACAACACTGGTGGGTCTCACCTCCCGTTTTCTCTCACTTCCACATACACTACAAGTCACCATATTTCCACCACTGTTGTATCATTATCACTCACCATGTTTCACTGCCTCTGGACTCTTGTTATTATTATTATGTTATTAATACATCGGCCGCTTCCCACCAAGGCAGGGTGGCCCGAAAAAAAAAAGTTCCATCATTCACTCCATCACTGTCTTGCCAAAGGCATACTTACACTACAGTTATAAAACTGCAACATTAACACCCCTCCTTCAGAGTGTAGACACTGTACTTCCCATCTCCAGGACTCAAGTCCGGCCTGCCTGTTTCCCTGAATCCCTTCATATATGTTACTTTGCTCACACTCTAATAACACTTTAAGTCTTAAAAACCATTTGTCTCCATTCACTCCTATCAAATACGGTCATGCATGCTTGCTGGAAGTCCAAGCCCCTCGTACACAAAACCTTTACCCCCTACTCCGCCTTCCCTGCACTACAGATTTATACACTCTCGAAGTAATTCTATTTCGTTCCATTCTCTCTACATGTCCAAACTACCTCACCAGCCTTTCCTCAGCCCTCTGGATAATAGTTTTGGTAATCCCGCGCCTCCTAATCTCCAAACTACGGATTCTTTGTATTATATTTACACCAGACATTGCCCTCAGACAAGACATCACTGCCTCCATCACTGCAACATTCACCACCAATGCTTCACACTCATACAAGAGTGTTGCTGTAACTATACTCTCATACATTGCACTCTTTGCTTCCATGGACACAGTTCTTTGTCTCCACAGACTCCTAAGTGTACCACTCACACTTTTCCCCCTCATCAGTTCTGTGATTCACATCATCCTTCATTATTTTATTAATAATTTATTTTATTATTATTTTATTATTTTATTATAATTTTATTATTGTTATAAGTATTTTATTGTTAATAATAATTATATTATATTATTATTATTATTATTTTTATTGTTTCAGTAAGTGTGCACAGAGTAGGTAAGGTAACAGAGGTTACAATGGTGCCTGTTAGCTACCCTAGATTGTGTCACTGTTCTTGACACTGTTGGACTTGACTGTGGCACTGTAGTTGTAAGGTAGATGTGATTGTTACAACTGTGAGTATTGTTACAACTGTGAGTATTGTTACAACTGTGAGTATTGTTACAGCTGTGAGCCAGAGGGAGGTGAGCCGAGCACCAAGCAGAGAGAGCGCAGGGACTGGTGAAGTGGGGTCACTACTACTGTCACCATACTACTCTCCGTCACCACACCAGCTGAGTCCCCGCACTGAGCTGAGGCGGGACCAAGCTATTGATAGGTCACCGTCACCCTTACTCAGGTGAGTCCCCTACCCATGTAAGTCACCTGATGCTGTCTACTCATCTAATGGTGTGTTTGTGTGTTAGTTAATACATGACTTTATCATGTAATAGGAGTGAAAGGGAGAATAGAAATGGAGAGAAGAAAGAGAGAGAAGAAAGATTGATAAGAAAGAGGCAAAAATGGTATGGAATGTGTGATTAAAATTAAAATGAAGGGTGGTGGTAATAAAGGGTGAGAGGAGAGAGACAGAAAATGATATGAAAGGGAAGAATAAAGAGAATGTAACAACACATAAAAGAAGAGAACAAAAATAGAGACAATGGATAGATGTTTTGAGGTGAATAAGGGAGGAGGAGGAGGAGGAGGAAGGGAGATACAAGGGAGGTGTTAATTATGGAGAAGATGTAAGTAGGGATAAAAGTAGCGTTTTGATAGGTAGAAAAATTACTCAAGTGACATATCCAG
>NW_027201473.1:0-10305 GCF_038502225.1 Cherax quadricarinatus
ACAGTGACCCTCTTCCTCCTGACAATCGCATCCTCCATAGCTTGGTCTGGGGATGCTCACCTGATAGATTCCCCGATTCCTGTTTTATCAGTTGGTGGAGTAGCTACCAAGGCACCAGCACTTGCCAGAAGCAATATTAAGTTAGTGACAATTATGTGCACAGCTATAAAACTTAGTAAGAAGGAAAATAATTGAAGCAACTTATTGTAAAGCATATGTGTACTGGTCCCATCAGTATGTTGCGAGGAATTTTATGTTGGAGAAAATTATAAGAAAACACTGGAACGTATGTACTCTGTGATGACCACTACAGTACTTGTGTTGCCCATCATAACACTTGCAGTCATACTTCAGAGTAAATTAGGACCAAACCCTTCATCAAGGAAGAAGAAATAATCAAATGTCTGGAAAGTACGTTGATTGCAACCACCAACACTGTTGCTCAGAGCACCGGCAGCTCTTATTATTTACCAGGTCTTGGCCAAATTAATTCTCCAGCAGGACTCCATGATCACCTAGAAGATGCAGTTTTCTTGCACTGTGATGGGCCACTGCCAGCCCGGCCCTCGACCCATGGTCACAGCTCGACCATTCTCCCAGCTCAGAAATTTTTACAGCTACCTTTGCCTCTTCCTGTTCTCCTATACACCCAGTGACCAATATGGTATCTTGTTTCTTATCCTCCTAACTAAACATGGGTACTCTGTGATGGAAGTTGCTAAAAGTTTAGGAAGACAACAGATGATAAATCCAAAATTTCTACTACACATTGCTGTTGTCTCCAGAAGACAGAGGGTAAGAATGAGGTGAAGTCACAGATCTAGTGCTCAGATTTAGCTGCTCGCTTTGTCTCGCCTGAGTCTTTTAGCCTTGTGGCTAAAAGACAAAATATAAATAAGAAACTAAAAACCCGGACAAGCACTCACTCACATACTAGGCAGAAGGCCTTTAAAAAAATTGGTGAGGACCAAGAATAATTACGTTACGAGACGTTAGTCATATATGGTCCGGTTACAATAACAAAAACCCAACACACAGAATATAAAGAGAAACAAAAGTGGTATTCCATACTTACACACGTGGTTGAAGCAGAAATTGAAGTATTTCAGAACTCTCTAGAGTCCCTTGTTAACTCCCACTGGCTGAAGTTATAAAAATGTGGGGAGGGGTGGAGAGGTAATGATGCGTGACCCTTGCTCAAGAAGCATTCATCCATGTATACTACCAACACCATTCATCCATTTATACTACCACCACCATCCATCCATTTATACTACCAACACCATTCATCCATGTACACTACCACCACCATTCATCCATTTATACTACCAACACCGAACATCTACTTATACTACCACCACCATTCATCCATTTATGCTACCACCACCATTCATACATTTATACTACCATCACCATTCATCCATTTATACTACCACCACCATTCATCCATTTATACTACCACCATCATTCATCCACTCATACTACCACCACCATTTATCCATTTATACTACCACCACCATTCAACCATTCATACTACCACCACCATTCATACTGCCACCACCATTCATACTACCACCACCATTCATACTACCACCACCATTCATACTACCACCATCATTCATCCTACCACCACCATTCATACTACCACCATTCATACAACCATCACCATTCATACTACCACCTCCATTCGTACTACCACCACCATTCATACTACCACCACCATTCATACTACCACCATTCATACAACCATCACCATTCATACTACCACCTCCATTCGTACTACCACCACCATTCATACTACCACCACCATTCATACTACCACCACCATTCATACTACCACCACCATTCATACTACCACCACCATTCATACTACCACCACCATTCATACTACCATCACCATTCATACTACCCTGGTGTACAGGGTCCTGAACGATTCCTTATTAAGATGTCGGAATGCTGTTCTTAGGTTTGCTAGGCGCCCATATGCTGCAGCAGTTACTTGGTTGATGTGCGCTTCAGATGTACCTGGTGTTATACTCACCCCAAGATCTTTTTCCTTGAATGAGGTTTGTAGTCTCTGGCCCCTTAGACTGTACTCCGTCTGCGGTCTTCTTTGCCCTTCCCCAATCTCCATGACTTTGCACTTGGTGGGGTTGAACTCCAAGAGCCAATTGCTGGACCAGGTCTGCAGCCTGTCCAGATCTCTTTGTAGTTCCGCCTGGTCTTCGATCGAATGAATTCTTCTCATCAACTTCACGTCATCTGCAAACTGGGACACTTCGGAGTATATTCCTTCCGTCATGTCGTTCACAAATACCAGAAACAGCACTGGTCCTAGGACTGACCCCTGTGGGACCCCGCTGGTCAGAGGCGCCCACTCTGACACCTCGCCACATACCATTACTCGCTGCTGTCTTCCTGAGAAGTATTCTCTGATCCATTGTAGTGCCTTCCCTGTTATTCCTGCTTGGTCCTCCAGTTTTTGCACTAATCTCTTGTGTGGAACTGTGTCAAACGCCTTCAAAGAAAATGCAGCCCACCCACCCCTCTCTCTCTTGTCTTTCGGCTGTCACCATGTCATAGAACTCCAGTAGGTTTGTGACACAAGATTTCCAGTCCCTGAAATCATGTTGGCTGCTGTTGATGAGATCATTCCTTTCTAGGTGTTCCACCACTCTTCTCCTGATAATCTTCTTCATGACTTTGCATACTATACCAGTCAGTGACACTGGTCTTAGTTTAGTGCTTCATGTCTGTCTCCTTTTTTAAAGATTGGGACTGCATTTGCTGTCTTCCATGCCTCAGGCAATATCCCTGTATGTGTGTATGTGTGTGTGTGTGTGTGTGTGTGTGTGTGTGTGTGTGTGTGTGTGTGTGTGTGTGTGTGTGTGTGTGTGTGTTTGCTAAACATTTGCATAAAATAAAATGACAATTCGCTTGGAAACTCGGGGCCTCGAACCGACGCTTCTGATGACGGCAGTTCATTCCTCCGCCTCTGCACGTCATAGCATAAATAAAATTTTCCAACCAGATATCTGGGAAGGATTATGCTTTCCCCTGTGACACCAACACTCATTTTAATGGGAGAACCTAAGTCAGCAAGCAGTGACAAATCTAGATCTCTTTCCTTCTAAAACACATGATGCCAGAGGGATGAAATTTTTCAATATATCAAACATTTGGCTCCAAAAAATATTACTGCTTTCAAAGTTATTGAAAAATACAAGCTGTCGTTCACTTATATTTGCATATACATTTTTTGTCAAGTTTTTTTGAAAATTGGTTTCAATAATGCAGAACTAATTTTAACCCATAATGAGCACTGACACACAATGGCTCTCAAGAGGAGTTCGACGTGCACTTATGGGCAGCAGTTGCCAGAGGATTGATTTTTTCCTGAGTAAAATATTATTAGAACTTTTTAACGCATTCGCCTCAAAATTAATTTTATTTCCGTGTCCTAATCTCCATGCAAATTTTCTTTCCTGTCGGGCCAGGTATTTGTTCGATGCAGTTGTCAGGACTTCCACTCCGTAACACCTCCTCTTTTCCATGTATGCTTTATCGCTTTCCTAGTGTCCCTCCCAGATCTATATTACTCTTTTTCCCTTTTTGTCTCTTTGATTTTTTCTTCTTCGCTTTCATTCTTTGTGTCCCACCATTCTCTCTCTCTCTCTCTCTCTCTCTCTCTCTCTCTCTCTCTCTCTCTCTCTCTCTCTCTCTCTCTCTCTCTCTCTTTCTTTCTCTCTTCCTCAGTAATTTAAACTAATTTTCCCAGCTGGGGTTTGCCAGATGGGTGAATTAAAAGTTCTCTACTCCAACGCTTGCAGCATTTTCGGAACAAAGAGAGACGAACTATCCGCATACACATTACCAGAGGGTCCAGACATATTGCTTGGTATAAATCTTAGTTTACCCTGAACATTCGCCTCACAGGACAAATCACTTTGACTGGATATAATATATTTAACAAACCTCTTACTCATACGAAAGTGTTGGAAAGACCCTGATTTTTAATTAACAGTGAACTTCAAAATGTTACATTGCTTACCCGAGGTAACAATATATGTGATGGTGAATGAGATACCTGTGTAATACTTGTCTCATTTATTAAGTTCTCGGTTCTCTGAACCATTTATCTACCAGTGATTGTGGTCTTATCAGGTCATGCGAGGTATGCGGTGGACCAGGTAACAGTGGCCACAACTTTATTCCACTCAAGAAAAACACAAACTTTAAGATAGACTAAGTAACAGTGGCCACAACTTCATTCCACTCAAGATAAACACAAATTAAAATAGACTAAGTAACAGTGGCCACAACTTCATGCCACTCAAAAACACAAACTTTAAGATAGACTAAGTAACAGTGGCCACAACTTCTTACCACTCAAGAAAAACACAAACTTTAAGATAGACTAAGTAACAGTGGCCATAACTTCATACCACTCAAGATAAACACAAACTTTAAGATAGACTAAGTAACAGTGGCCACAACTTCTTACCACTCAAGAAAAACACAAACTTTAAGATAGACTAAGTAACAGTGGCCACAACTTCTTACCACTCAAGATAAACACAAACTTTAAGATAGACTAAGTAACAGTGGCCACAACTTCATACCACTCAAGATAAACACAAACCTTAAGATAGACTAAGTAACAGTGGCCACAACTTCATTCCACTCAAGATAAACACAAACTTTAAGATAGACTAAGTAACAGTGGCCACAACTTCATTCCACTCAAGATAAACACAAACTTTAAGATAGACTAAGTAACAGTGGCCACAACTTCATACCACTCAAGATAAACACAAACTTTAAGATAGACTAAGTAACAGTGGCCACAACTTCATTCCACTCAAGATAAACACAAACTTTAAGATAGACTAAGTAACAGTGGCCACAACTTCATTCCACTCAAGATAAACATAAACTTCAAGATACAAATTATAACCTAATGGTTTCCTGCTGTTAAACAGATAACTCTGAGAAGATTCTCTGAGAAATCAGTAGTCGATTTATTAAATATAGAGTTTACCTGGAGTTTACCTGGAGAGAGTTTCGGGGGTCAACGCCCCCGCGGCCCGGTCTGTGACCAGGCCTCCTGGTGGATCAGCCCCTGATCAACCAGGCTGTTGCTGCTGGCTGCACGCAAACCAACGTACTAGCCACAGCCCGGCTGATTATTAAGAGATAATTAAGAGCAAATTTATATCGAGCTTCCTAAACACTGAGAGGGATAAATAAAAAAGAGAAAGAAACGTGATAAGATAAAAACTCTTCTAGGGAGAATGTAAGAACGATTATTTGAGACTATAGATAGTGCAATGTATATAAGAAACTGAATATATTTGGCAACCAGGAAGACTACGCTACTATATATGGTGACAGAGAGACGGCATGAGCAGAATCAGAGGTCCTAAACAGAAATTTGAAAAGCAAATTGCACAAAATAAAACCTCATTTTTTTTTCTGATATATGTGAAGGAGGTGGTGGGAAATAACGGTAGCGATAGAATCTTTAGCCAGCGATAACAGAAGAATAAACAACAAGAGAGAGAAATGGCTTCAGTACTCAACGTAGACTTCTGTACGCAACATAGACCTCTGTACTCAACATAGACTTCTGTACGCAACATAGACCTCTGTACTCAACATAGACTTCTGTACTCAACATAGGCTTCAGTACTCAACATAGACTTCTGTACTCAACATAGACCTCTGTACTCAACATAGACTTCTGTACTCAACATAGGCTTCAGTACTCAACATAGACTTCTGTACTCAACATAGACCTCTGTACTCAACATAGACTTCTGTACTCAACATAGACCTCTGTACTCAACATAGACTTCTGTACTCAACATAGACCTCTGTACTCAACATAGACTTCTGTACTCAACATAGACCTCTGTACTCAACATAGAATTCTGTACTCAACATAGGCTTCAGTACTCAACATAGACTTCTGTACTCAACATAGACCTCTGTACTCAACATAGACTTCTGTACTCAACATAGGCTTCAGTGCTCAGCATAGGCATTAGTACTCAACATGGGCTTCAGTACTCAACATAGACTTCTGTACTCAACATAGACCTCTGTACTCAACATAGACTTCTGTACTCAACATAGACCTCTGTACTCAACATAGACTTCTGTACTCAACATAGGCTTCAGTACTCAACATAGACTTCTGTACTCAACATAGACCTCTGTACTCAACATAGACTTCTGTACTCAACATAGGCTTCAGTTCTCAACATAGGCATTAGTACTCAACATGGGCTTCAGTACTCAACATAGGCATTAGTACTCAACATGGGATTCAGTACTCAACATATGCTTCAGCACTCAACATAGGCTTCAGTACTCAACATAGGCTTCAGTACTCAACATAGACTTCAGTACTCAACATAGGCTTCAGTACTCAACATAGACTTCAGTACTCAACAAAGGCTTCAGTACTCAACAAAGGCTTCAGTACTGAACATAGGCTTCACTACTTAACATAGGCTTCGGGTCTGTATTTACAGCTGAACACGACGTGAACGCTCGCAGGCCGGGAAATTCAATTACCGAGCTTAATTCTGGCAACATCAATGCGAAATCACCAGCCTTTGGTGTATTAAAATTCTTGGAGGTGACCAGATGAACTACTGACCTGCTACAGAAGGTAGAAAATAGCCTACCCACTAAGATACCAACAAGAATATCCTGGTTATTACCTAATTATCAAAATATTTTAAAAGGGGGCAACAGTTCATCAACTGAACATCCATATTAGGTAGATAATTAGTGAGCATTATTAGGAAATGGAAGATAAGTTTCTTGAAAAAAAAATATTTAAAAAAAAAAGGGAATTCTGCATAGATCAAATACTGAAAGATCATTACTAACTATAATTTTTCAAACACATACAAAAACCTAGAATGAAAAATTCCCAACAGTCGTACCTCATCTAGATTTCCAAAAGACATTTGGTGAGGTAACTCATCAAAACTGCACGTGATATAAGAGGCAAACATGATATCTGGAACAAAAAGCTTTTTGTTCCAGATGTCAAGTATGTTTCAGATTGAAAAGCGACATGTCTGAGTGGTTAGACGTTAAAAGCTGTGCTTCTCAAGGATCGGTACATGTTCCACTCCTATTTACAATGTACATTTAATGATTTGGTTTGGTAATACAGTTGTGGATGAGCGGAACAAACTCCCGAGTACAGCTATAGACGCTATAACGTTGTGTTGTTTTAAAAATTTATTTTATTATTTTATTATCACACTGGCCGATTCCCACCAAGGCAGGGTGGCCCGAAAAAGAAAAACTTTCACCATCATTCACTCCATCACTGTCTTGCCAGAAGGGTGCTTTACACTACAGTTTTTAAACTGCAACATTAACACCCCTCCTTCAGAGTGCAGGCACTGTACTTCCCATCTCCAGGACTCAAGTCCGGCCTGCCGGTTTCCCTGAACCCCTTCATAAATGTTACTTTGCTCACACTCCAACAGCACGTCAAGTATTAAAAACCATTTGTCTCTATTCACTCCTATCAAACACGCTCACGCATGCCTGCTGGAAGTCCAAGCCCCTCGCACACAAAACCTCCTTTACCCCCTCTCTCCAACCTTTCCTAGGCCGACCCCTACCCCGCCTTCCTTCCACTACAGACTGATACACTCTTGAAGTCATTCTGTTTCGCTCCATTCTCTCTACATGTCCGAACCACCTCAACAACCCTTCCTCAGCCCTCTGGACAACAGTTTTGGTAATCCCGCACCTCCTCCTAACTTCCAAACTACGAATTCTCTGCATTATATTCACACCACACATTGCCCTCAGACATGACATCTCCACTGCCTCCAGCCTTCTCCTCGCTGCAACATTCATCACCCATGCCTCACACCCATATAAGAGCGTTGGTAAAACTATACTCTCATACATTCCCCTCTTTGCCTCCAAGGACAAAGTTCTTTGTCTCCACAGACTCCTAAGTGCACCACTCACTCTTTTCCCCTCATCAATTCTATGATTCACCTCATCTTTCATAGACCCATCCGCTGACACGTCCACTCCCAAATATCTGAATACATTCACCTCCTCCATACTCTCTCCCTCCAATCTGATATTCAATCTTTCATCACCTAATCTTTTTGTTATCCTCATAACCTTACTCTTTCCTGTATTCACCTTTAATTTTCTTCTTTTGCACACCCTACCAAATTCATCCACCAATCTCTGCAACTTCTCTTCAGAATCTCCCAAGAGCACAGTGTCATCAGCAAAGAGCAGCTGTGACAACTCCCACTTTGTGTGTGATTCTTTATCTTTTAACTCCACGCCTCTTGCCAAGACCCTCGCATTTACTTCTCTTACAACCCCATCTATAAATATATTAAACAACCACGGTGACATCACACATCCTTGTCTAAGGCCTACTTTTACTGGGAAAAAATTTGCCTCTTTCCTACATACTCTAACTTGAGCCTCACTATCCTCGTAAAAACTCTTCACTGCTTTCAGTAACCTACCTCCTACACCATACACTTGCAACATCTGCCACATTGCCCCCCTATCCACCCTGTCATACGCCTTTTCCAAATCCATAAATGCCACAAAGACCTCTTTAGCCTTATCTAAATACTGTTCACTTATATGTTTCACTGTAAACACCTGGTCCACACACCCCCTACCTTTCCTAAAGCCTCCTTGTTCATCTGCTATCCTATTCTCCGTCTTACTCTTAATTCTTTCAATAATAACTCTACCATACACTTTACCAGGTATACTCAACAGACTTATCCCCCTATAATTTTTGCACTCTCTTTTATCCCCTTTGCCTTTATACAAAGGAACTATGCATGCTCTCTGCCAATCCCTAGGTACCTTACCCTCTTCCATACATTTATTAAATAATTGCACCAACCACTCCAAAACTATATCCCCACCTGCTTTTAACATTTCTATCTTTATCCCATCAATCCCGGCTGCCTTACCCCCTTTCATTTTACCTACTGCCTCACGAACTTCCCCCACACTCACAACTGGCTCTTCCTCACTCCTACAAGATGTTATTCCTCCTTGCCCTATACACGAAATCACAGCTTCCCTATCTTCATCAACATTTAACAATTCCTCAAAATATTCCCTCCATCTTCCCAATACCTCTAACTCTCCATTTAATAACTCTCCTCTCCTATTTTTAACTGACAAATCCATTTGTTCTCTAGGCTTTCTTAACTTGTTAATCTCACTCCAAAACTTTTTCTTATTTTCAACAAAATTTGTTGATAACATCTCACCCACTCTCTCATTTGCTCTCTTTTTACATTGCTTCACCACTCTCTTAACCTCTCTCTTTTTCTCCATATACTCTTCCCTCCTTGCATCACTTCTACTTTGTAAAAACTTCTCATATGCTAACTTTTTCTCCCTTACTACTCTCTTTACATCATCATTCCACCAATCGCTCCTCTTCCCTCCCGCACCCACTTTCCTGTAACCACAAACTTCTGCTGAACACTCTAACACTACATTTTTAAACCTACCCCATACCTCTTCGACCCCATTGCCTATGCTCTCATTAGCCCATCTATCCTCCAATAGCTGTTTATATCTTACCCTAACTGCCTCCTCTTTTAGTTTATAAACCTTCACCTCTCTCTTCCCTGATGCTTCTATTCTCCTTGTATCCCATCTACCTTTTACTCTCAGTGTAGCTACAACTAGAAAGTGATCTGATATATCTGTGGCCCCTCTATAAACATGTACATCCTGAAGTCTACTCAACAGTCTTTTATCTACCAATACATAATCCAACAAACTACTGTCATTTCGCCCTACATCATATCTTGTATACTTATTTATCCTCTTTTTCTTAAAATATGTATTACCTATAACTAAACCCCTTTCTATACAAAGTTCAATCAAAGGGCTCCCATTATCATTTACACCTGGCACCCCAAACTTACCTACCACACCCTCTCTAAAAGTTTCTCCTACTTTAGCATTCAGGTCCCCTACCACAATTACTCTCTCACTTGGTTCAAAGGCTCCTATACATTCACTTAACATCTCCCAAAATCTCTCTCTCTCCTCTGCATTCCTCTCTTCTCCAGGTGCATACACGCTTATTATGACCCACTTCTCGCATCCAACCTTTACTTTAATCCACATAATTCTTGAATTTACACATTCATATTCTCTTTTCTCCTTCCATAACTGATCATACTCCAGATTTAATCCCATTTATTTCCCCCCACTGAAACTCCCCTACCCCCTTCAGCTTTGTTTCGCTTA